>NW_017671005.1:107862-202301 GCF_001879085.1 Nicotiana attenuata
GAGAGAGATGTCCATCTCATGTCACAATGTCCACGATCAACTTCGGACCCACCAGTAAAACAGGGAACCCCAGCCCAAACAGTTTCACAATTTATTAAGAAATATAGTGATAAAACACAGATTGAAACAATAACTAGGTAAAAACATGACTGAGGATATACTTTCAATACAAATTGAGTAGGGAAAATAGTAAAAATTCCCTTAAGGGTCTCAACAGGTCGCACAAGGCCCCAAACATGGCACACAGTCCAAAAATATAATATCAATCTCTAGAACATGGAATATCACAGAGGTTCAAATCAAATACGCGACTTAAACAATCGAACGAGACGGACCAAGTCACAATCCCGAACGGTGTAGAACTCCACGCTCGTCATCTAGTATGCATCACCTCAAATTAACACAACGATGTGTAATCCGGGTTTCAAACCCTCAGGACAGTATTTTACAATCATTACTTACCTCGATCCGGTCCAAACTCTAGCCCGCGATCCCTCGCCCGCACGAATCGACCTCCGGGTGCTCCAAATCTAGCCACAATCAGTACATAATCATTAAAAATATGCTAAGGGAGCGAAGCCCACTCGAAAATATCTAATTTAACATCAAAAAATCCCGAAATTGCTCCAAACTCGCCCCAGGCCCACGCTTTGAAATCCGACGAAACTCATAAAATCCGACAACCCATTCAACCACAGAGTCCAACCATACGAAATTACTAAATTCCCAATAACAATTCGGACTGCAAATCTTCAAAATATTATTTTCAAATCCCATAGGTCCAAATCCCCAATTTACACCTCAAAAAACATGTAATCCAGTCGGATTATTTGATGATAATTCAATATTAGGAGTAGAAATGATCACAAGTGACTTACCTCAATATTTCCCATGCTTTCTTTTGCTTAAAAATCGCCCCAAGCCGTGTTCTTTTCACCAAAAAAACGTCAAAATGAGCTAATAAAATGTAACAGCTTTAATAAATCCGATCTGGTCGCTAAAGGCTTAATTTCCGTCGCTACAGACCTTACTCCCATTTCCGGAATCCCATTCCGACCCCCGATATCAAAATTTCCACGCCGACCGAAAAATCAAATTTCCAAATTTTGCCCAATTTGAGCTAAATCTACACACGGACCTCCAAAATACATTCCGGACACGCTCCCAAGTCCATAATCACCTAACGAGTAACCAAATCATAGAAATCCAAAATCCGAGATCAAATACTAAAAAGTCAAAACTTGGTCAAACCTTTCAAATTTCCATGCTTCAAACTGAGAATTGGTTCTTCCAAATTAATTCGATTGCCCTAAAAACCAAAAAAACCAACGATTTACATAAGTCATAATACATCACACGGGGCAAGCCATGCCCGAGAACTGTCGAGCAAAAGTGTAAAAGCTCAAAACGACCGGTCGGGTCGTTACATCCTCCCCCACTTAAACATACGTTCGTCCTCGAGAAAATGCCCAGAGTTGTTCCATAAAGCCAACCAATCGCTGAATAACCTTACCAATGAATATACCCCGGGTGATCTTCACGTCACCTATCTCATATAGGTCCGATAACACAATGAAACTGCATTTTTCACATTCCAACCTAGCCCATAAGCCTTAAAACCACATTTCCACTTCAGAAATCATTCACAAGATCAGATGCTCACATCTATATTCTGAATAAGCCCGAACCAGCTGTAACAAAACCATACCTGCACCTCAGGATGCAATTCCATAATAAACCACGTAACTCAAATGCTGGTAGCGATAACTTCTAATTCACAGCAGCTGCATATAGCACCCGAATACGATAGAAAAACTCTTATCAACTAAAGTCTCAATCCCAACACTTTATATACTACCATGATCCCTAAAACACAGCGGTAAGCCATAACCATTTCCCGAATCAACCATTCATGAAACTTCTTCCTTGGCAAACACCATAGCAAATTTTCTGAAGCCGAACCTCGATATTATCCTTCCAACAGGCTGAAATCAATCCGTTCGTATTTATTTAATGACCCCAACAATCTCCTCTAAATCCAACACTACTCTAGTGACATGAACACATCAATACAGGCCTATGCCGCAACTTGCACAATACGCGCACCAATAAGCAATCGTCCGAACATACTCAAATCAATGAAAAATGGCTCAAATGAAAAGAGCTGTACCTCAAGCTCACCAGCACCACCAAGAACACAAGGTTGAGACGCCGCACATCATAGGAACAGAACACACGGATCTAACCGCCCTAGGTCATACCACCACATAACTTCGCTGCAATAACGCGACCTACCCCAAACACTGCTCCACATGAAACACCTCAAGTCACTTCTGCTCGAAATTGACGACCACGCGCAATTGATGCTTAGAACTAAAGTAAAATCATCATAACCACGGTGGAGCAAATACATAACACCGCACAACCGAAGGACATAATCGATGCGCCATCGCGCCAAGCAATATCCAAATAACTCCCCCCGCTCGACTCCCACTATGAGACCCCAATAGAAACCGCACCATATGTGCCTATAACACAACAAATCATAACACCTCGCAACACAGAAAGGTGACTCATATAACCTCCCAGATTACTAATAAGCTCAATAACAATCGAATGCAACACATCCCTCAACAATACAATTCGGGGTCAACAAAGCTGTCCCGATGCAGAACACGCATCCATATAAGTCTACTAATGAACCATACATCAACTCTAGTCACTCACAACAGATAAATAACCCTCCGAAGGTTCACAATGACTGAATTATAGCACATACTATCATCTGATTAACTTACCCACATCTTTACCGTCCTCAACCACGAGCTAACTTGCTTATGAGAACTTCCAGTCTCCAAGTCCATAAAGCACATGAATTACCATATCCGATCCCAATTTCGCCACTCGAATATACAACACACCTCTAATACTCAATCATCCCACGAGAGGTACACCTATAATTCTTCTGTGCCACCTAGCAAACTCGCATATCATCAGTCGATAAGACAAGATAGTGCCGCAATATCAATAAAGCATCCATAACTCAAACACATCGCCCTTTCTGAAATGTATACCCTCATCAAGCCACACCAATTAGCAGTACCTTTTCCTTAATCATCTGAAATTGCCCGTGCTGCCTAAGAATTTTATGTCCTTCCTTTCAGAACTGAACCGTAACCTTACTCACGCAATTCTCCATCCTCCATAACATATCGCATGTGCCATACCATCCTAGGATATCATGAGAACTTCATATCCCTTCCGAGCCACAAGCAACTATGTACTCAACTAACCAAGAACTTTCCATTGATCCCATCTAGAAGAAAAACACTATACATCCCATGCTCCTCATGCTCATAGAAAATATACATCTCTAACCGTGGCAGAAAGCCATCAAGAACTCTCCGAATTTCATTTGCACAAACTAAACCGTCAAGACTGAATCCTTCTAACTCAAGCAAACTATGCAGGCCACTAAAACCCAAGAGCATTGTCGCTAACCACCTGTATAAACTCATTGCCTCATAGGCATCCAAATAACTAACCATATCCTTACCACACCGATCCGGGCCACTACCAAGCTATCCCATCTATCCGAGTTCCCTTCTGACTTACCTTCAACTTGATACTCCTTCTTGCTATAACATCACAACTTCTCAACCCAGACTTACCACACGAGACCCAAGCACAAAACCACACCGTCTAAGACTCTTAAGCCACTGAATACTCTATTAAATATCCCTAAAAGCACCATCTTAAAAATACTTTACTCTGAAGAGACTTCCTACGAATCTAAATTCGTTACCTTTACCTTCTTGATAATGATACATAGAATCCCACAATTTATAGAAAATACCACAAGTCTTGACATCTTCCAATGAAAACTCAGTTTCTAACCACATATACGACTTTACAATACCCAATTGTTATATGTAGAATCTTGAACACATTAGAACCATTCTCGCAAGTCATCCACTCTACTCAAACCGCAATTAGCCCGATCAAAAGAACCAAACAACCTGTGCCTCATTAGCACTTCAGACACTGCAGAATGCAACCTCATCCCAATACAACCAAGCAACTTCCTGCTCTATGCACCGAGCATCTTTTACCAACAACAACTCAAGACATTCTGATATTCTCTTACACCTATGAAGCATGACATAACCTTTGTCAAAATTCTCCTTTGCTCGAGACATCCTCGGTCTAAATCTCCATAAGCCATAACTGATTCACCAATACGCTTCAAACTGGAACTAACATAGCACATAACTGTGCAATCGCCTAATCAAGAGCAGACTCCCCCACTTGGCTCGAAACCATAGACCAAAACACACACAATAACTCATAACGCATATACCCTATTGCTGTCATAATACCATAGTGAGATTAAACTCAATCCTTCATAAGCTCGTGAAACACAAACCATCTGGTACTTTAAATCTTCTGCAAATCTTGCATTCATCCTCGCAACAGTCAAGCCCACTCTCTTAAGCGACCCAAATTTGTATTTCAACACATATTTTTCACTGTAAATGAGATCTTCTAACCGACAACATAAGGATCACATAACCTCTAAACACTCTGTAGGAGATAACCCACCTGCTTTGCCTCCAACTAACATTTCCTTATACCTTCCACCGTCATAAACATTATGCGGTCACTTAGTCTTCCTGAGTCTGAACTCATACCGCATCATGAATTTCTTTTTACTTCACTCCCACAAGGAAACATGGAAAGATTCTTCACACGCCCATAACTCGGGGCTATACCTCGAATCAAGATGGAAATCAAGCACCTAATAGTTCTTCTATCCTCCAGCAGACCTTTCTCGTCGCTTCCAAATCATATGAATACATCTCGCAGTCACATCATACTCGTCACGTAACTATCCAGTCATCACTTCTTTTAATAGGGACACAACAACACATATAGATCCAGAAACATGCGCTCACGCAATCACCACCTCGGTGCTCAAGCTATAGGCAAAAATCCGGCCTCAAGTATTCCCGACTGGCCCAACATCAACACACTGAGATCAAATCTCGCCCCTCGATCAGGGAATCACGAGCAATCGATGCAAATCTAATACTGAGCGCTCATGCGCGCACACGAACGCGTGAAAGGAATTCAAAGAGTTACATTTCAAGCTGAACCAAAGGATGCATGATAATAATTCAAGAAAGTAAAGTTTTCCCAATGGTTCTGCAGCCTCTCGAGGATAAATACAGACGTCTCCGTACCGATCCGCGAGACTCTACTAAACCTGCTCATGACTCGTGAGACCTATGTAACCTAGGCTCTGATACCAACTTGTCATGACCCCAAACCGGACTCGGTCATGATGACGCATCTCGTGAAGACAAGGCCAGCAGACACAGTTCCCCAAGTCATCCATTTTCCATTAAAAAGTTGTTTTTATACCATTTATAAACTGTTAATTTGATAATGAACATTTAAAAGAAAAATGCAGAATAATTACACAAGCCCGAAATCGGGGTGTCACTAGTCATAAGCATCTACCAAGGTCTGAATACAACAAAAACAGTAAAATGTACTAAGTACTGAAATTAAAATGAGAGGAAGGAAGCGGTGCTGCGAACGTCGTGCAGCCACCTTGCTAACTCTGATGACTCCACGTTTGAGCAACCAACACCCGCTACCGGGTTCCGAAATACCTGAATCTACACACGAGGTGTAGGGAGTAATGTGAGTACTCTAACCCAGTAAGTAATAAGAGTAAATAAAGACTGAGCAGTAGGAAACAATGAATCCACATTTATGTTAAACTCAATAAGCACACAGGCTGCTTAATCAGAATACGAGTCAATCGCCTCTTTTAAAATCTACCTTTTGGTAAAAATCATTTAAAATGCCTTCCGACAGATTCAGTAGGGATACCATTTTTAATAAAAGAGCTGAAAACCATAATCGGTCCCTCGGGCAAAACATAGTTCATAAACAGCCCCTCGGGCAAAACAGGAGTCATAAACACCTCCTAACAAGAAAATCTCAGTGGAAATAACAAAAGCCAAATCGGTGATTAAGTTCTGAACATCTCATAAACCCCAGCTTAAATGAAAGTTGTTTAAAAGCATTTATCTAACATTTTGGACAGAGGCTCAGTATAAAGTATGAGTGAAAACGGTCATTAAATCAACATATTCGATAGAAACTCACTCTAAAGAGAAGTGAAATTCAATAAGTTCGTAATCATGCCCCTCAGGCAAACATCACTCATGTGCATGTATATATATCTATCACCCTCGGGCTAGCCTCTCAGTCACTCGTGACTCAACTCCTACCATTCAGCGCTCACACTCAGCACTCACGCTCAATAGGTACCATATAGTAACCGCTGCGGCGTGCAGGCCGATCCATATATCGCTGCAGCGTGTAGCCCGATCTATATATATAGTCGACTGAGCTCACTAGGGGTGTGTAGACTCCGGAGGGGCTCCAGCAGCCCAAGCTCTATATCGCTGGGGCGTGCAACCTAACCCAACATATCGCTGCGGCGCGCAACCCGATCCATATATATATATATATATATATATATATATATATATATATAAAATTTCAACAACAACTATACCAAGTATCCCGGCAAGGGATCATCAATAACTATATATTGCTGCGGCGTGCAGCCCGACCATAGATATGTAATCGTCACAACCAGGCCCTCGGCCTGTCTCAATCATTAACCTCACAATAAGACTTTCAGTCTATCTCAGTCATCAACCTCACAATCAGACCCTCGGTCTATCTCAGTCATCAACTCACGATCACTCGGACCATCAGTAAAACAGGGAACCCAGCCCAAACAGTTTTCACATTTTTTAAGAAATATAGTGATAAAACCAGATTTAAACAATAACCAGGTAAAAACATGACTAAAGATATGCTTTCAAAACAAATAAAGTGAAGAAAAATAGTAAAAATGCCCTTAAGGGTCTCAACAGGTTGGCACAAGGCCCCAAACATAGCATACAGTCCAAAATATAATATCAATCTCTAGAACATGGAATATCATAAGGTTTCAAATCAAATACGCGACTTAACAATCGTACGGGACGGACCAAGTCACAATCCCCAATGGTGCAGAACTCCACGCTCGTCATCTAGCGTGTGCGTCACCTCAAAATAACACAACGATGTGTAATCCGGGGTTTCAAACCCTCAGGACAGTAGTTACAATCATTACTTACCTCGATCCGATCCAAACTCTAGCCTGCGATGCCTCGCCCGCACGAATCGACCTCCAGGTGCTCCAAATCTATCCACAATCAGTACATAATCATTAAAATATGCTAAGGGAGCGAAGCCCACTCGAAAATATCCAATTTAACATCAAAATCCCGAAATTGCTCAAACTCGGCCCCCGGGCCCACGCTTCGAAATTCGAAGAAACTCACAAAATCCGACAACCCATTCAACCACGAGTCCAGCCATACCAAAATTACTAAATTTCGATAACAATTCAGCCTCCAAATCTTCAAATCTTATTTTCAAATCCCTAGGTCCAAATCCCCAATTTACACCTCAAAAACATGTAATCTAGTCGGATTATTCGATGATAATTCAATATTATGGAGTAGAATTGATCACAAGTGACTTACCTCAATATTTCCCATGCTTTCTTGCTCAAAAATCACCCCAAGCCGTGTTCTTTAACAAAAAAATGTCAAAATGAGCTACGAAAACGTAACAGCTTTAATAAATCCGATTCTGGTCGCTAAAGGCTTAATTCCCGTCGCTAAAAGGTCCAATCTGGTCGCTAAAAGGTGCACACCAGATCTGATGCACCAGTAGTCTTTAATTTCACTAAAAAGGCTCTAACTCCATCCTACGAACTCGGAATTCGATGATTCTTGTTCCTATGAGTCACAAATAATGATACGAATATAGTCCTTCAATCAAAACTCAATTCGGAGCTCGTTTGCTCAGTGCGATATCCATTTCGCTCGTTAAACAATTAACTCATGATTTGCGTTAGAAACCCAGTCGCGACTTGATGAAATTAGACCAAACTTTCCAGATCACTCCTATAATTCATTATCAAAATTCCGGAAGTCTCAAATTCAAATTTCGATCTCTAGAACTAAAAATGGACCTTTGGATCATTACATGCTTATGCTCAAAATGCCAAAATCTTCTAAAAACTCTTCCAAACCATATCCGAGCCTCATGGGACCTCGACCAAATATGCCAACACACCCCGTAACATAATTAAAACTTGTTCCAACCTTCGGAACGCTCAAAACAACATCAAAACATCAAATCACCCTCGGATTCAAGCCTAAGAATTCCAAAACTTCTGAATTCGATCAAAAAGTCTATGAAACCTCGTCCGAATGACCTGAAATTTTGCACACACATCAGAAATGAAACAATGGACCAACTCCCATTTTCGGAATTCCATTCCGACCCCGATATCAAAATTTCCGCTGCCGACCGGAAAACGCCAAATTTTCAATTTTGCCAATTCGAGCCTAAATCTACCACGGACCTCCAAAATGCATTCCGGACGCGCTCCCAAGTCCAAAATCACCTAACGGAGCTAACCAAATCATAGAAATCCAAATACGAGATCAAATACTAAAAAGTCAAAACTTGGTCAAACCTTTCAAATTTCATGCTTCAACTGAGAACTGTTCTTCCAAATTTATTCCGATTACCCTGAAAACCAAAACCAATTATTTACATAAGTCATAATACATCACACTGGGCAAGCCATGCCCGAGAACTAGCGATCAAAGTGCAAAAGCTCAAAACGATCGGTCGGGTCGTTACATAACATTACCCAATAAAGTAGTGTTGAAGCTCAAACAACTCCAGTTTTTTCATTAGCTTTTGGTGATTTTGTCCTTAAATACTGTAGTAAAGCAATTCTATGTTGAAGTTGTCTAGTTGTGATTGCTTGCTTTCCCTTCCATTTCAGGCCTTTACTTGGTTTATAACCAAGGTCACCAGTCACTACAGCTGAAACTTTCAACTGCTCCATTATTCCTTCCACTGTCGATTACCCTACTAACATGCCTCCCTTGCTAAAAATTAAGTAAAAAAAAATCAGATATCAGACAATGGAGTTTAACTTGCAACCTCAAAACTAGCAACCAAACTGCTAATTACCTCAACACATGTATAGCCACTTTTGCTGACAAATACTCCATGTCCCACTACTCTTGGCCTCTTAAATGTAGTAAGATCATCTCTGTTGCTTGCTTAAGATTGTTGCACATCTGAAACTTGAGAATGTTGGACATCTAAAACTTGAGATTGTTATCTGAGTTTTGTAACTTCTGCACCAAGTTGCTATTGCTTCTTCCTTTACCACCCTTAGCTTTAGCATTCCTCTTACTAGTAGATGCTTGGGAGTCAGCCTTTGATCTCTTTTTAGAGGTTGATTTTTGTGATTGAGCCACTCCTTTTGCATATATAAAAACAGTCCCAATCAGCTAATACCAACTAATACCAATTAGAACTAACAGTCCCAAACTAACAGCTAACTGAAGCTAACAACTAACTAATATATAACAATTAATACAATGCTATAACAGAAACAAAAAATAACAGCTAACTTAGGCTAAAATTCAGCAAAAACTAACATTCAGCAGAACTAAAATTCAGCAGAAACTAACATTCAGCTGAACTAAAATTCAGCAGTCTCAAATTCAGTAGAAACAACATTCAGCTATCTCAAATTCAGCAGAAACAATATTCAACAGTCCCAAACATTCAGCAAGCAGTCCCAAACATTCAGCAGAAACAAAATTAGCAGAAAAAACATTCAGCAGTCCCAAACATTCCCAAACAACCAGTTTATGTTATAACATAAAGCAGTTTCTAACAGGAGGCAGTCGCAAACATGAAGCAGAAACAATCAAAAATAGTAACAGCTGACAGATGCAAAAACATTGCAAAAAAATAGAAAGTACCTCTGAAGTGCTTTATGGTTTATTTGGACATCTTCTTCTGTTATGAGCTGTGGACTTACAAATTGAGCAACTCATTGATGTTCCTCTCTTTGTAAGCTTGCCACTGTTTTTTTATCTCCTCAGCCTCCTTTCTTTCTTTTTTTTTGTTGGCCTTCCAGACATTGTTCTAACAGGAGGTGGTTCAACCTTTGCATTTGTTGACTCATGCCACATCTCTATGCATGGTACTGGCTGTATGAAATGAGAATAAGCTTTTAGGTAGGTCTCCTTCTTGTACCACTCAGAAATGAAGCCAAGTGGATTAAGTCTCTTGTGATGAATTGCAGCGACACCATGTGCACAAGGTATCCCTTTTAGTTGCCAAGCTCTGCAACTACACGCTCCCTCAGTCAACTTGACAATGTGTTTAATCCCGGTAGCCCCCTTAACTTCATACCCAAAATCACCATTCCAGTGTATTGTGCACCTCATAGACTTCTCCACATTTGTAACCAACACCATCATTGCCATTGGTGATATGCCTTCATTCTAAGTATCTACAAATGCCCTCACTCTAGTGAACCTATTCATTACCTTTATCCTAATTTCTTCAAGCATGCTAATAATTGTGTTGTGCCTAGGACCCAAAACCCAAGCATTGAAGCTTTCAGCCATGTTATTATCCACACTGTCACACTTGGAAGAAGTTCTAAACATTGCTTTGCTCAATTTCTTAGGATTGTAGTTTACCAAGTATTCACAAATCTTGTGACCTATCTTACTTAGCTTGTCCAAGTTTGCTTTAAGTTTAGCTTCATAAGTTGATCTTGCACAGCTCCAACCCCATTTCTTCTCTCAATACCCTTCCATTTCTGCTGCCAGTTAGCTAGAATATGTCTTGCACACATTCTATGCTCACATTCAGGAAGATATTCTTGAACTGCTGAATATAAACCCTGCATCAATGCAACTATAATCCGAGGCAGATTTAGGGAGGGTCCTATGTATTTAACTAAATTTCTTTTTTCAGCTCGAATAATGTAGATATACTTACACAAAAGCACCTAAAATATATACATACAATATAATCACATTTCTTATTCTGAACTTATTGATTATAGATCCTAAATTTGCCTATACATCTAACCATATCCTTGATGTTGTTAAACAGAAGAAAGCAAGGTGACTAGCAATGTTGAAGAAGCTCAATATGGAGGAGGTGGATACATGGGCAACAGGGGCGGAGGAGGGTATCCGGGTAATTATCGTTGGGGTGGACGTAATGGATACCCGTGGAAAGGTTGCAGATATGGTTGCTGCCGTGGATACCGCAATGGCCCGGGGTGTTCAAGGTGTTGTGCCACTGCTCATGAAGCTCCTGATGTTCAATTTGAAGATTATTCCGAGAATTGATCATATATATTTACCTTACTTTGTTTTCTAAAATGTTGCTATCCTTTTAGCAAATAAGGCATGTTGTCTTCATTGGACTCCTAATTCCATTGAATGACATTGCCAATGCCTGGATATTTCACTAACTAGTGAGATTTTCAAGGAGTTTTGTGTTTTCTATCTTTTGAAGTTATTATTATGCATGCATTTTGGAGTTTTTCACTAGTGAAGTTGTCCTTCAATTATGTATCATTATTGTGGCTTTAACTCATGAAATTCAAAACGATCCTACTCCACTGGATACCTACTACCTCTTACAAGTATTAGTATCAGATAACACAATCCACAAAAATTTATATAGCTATACGAGAAGAAAACACCTAATAATTTCTTCTCATCTAATATGGTGTCCAATGACAGGTTCAATGAGCTTTGACGATTTAAAATGTCGACATTTTACTGTAGGTATATGAAAAGAAAATACCTAATAATATTTCCTCATCAAATATAGTGTCCAGTGACGGGTTGAAAGAGCTTTCACGATTAAAATGTCCACATTTTACTATGGGTATATGAGAAGAAAATACCTAGTATTTTTTCTCATCCAACATAGTGTCCAATGACGGGTTCAAAGAGATTTCATTAAAATGTTGACATTCTGCTATAGGTACACGAGAAGAAAATGTCGATATTCGGGACAATTCCAAGATTTTCATGTGTCATATTCCACGCCATCCGCAAGAATTTGGGTGACCGGCCCCTAATCTTCCGAAAATTTGCCGGCCCATAAAAATGGCCTAATGAATAGTATTCACCGCTTAGCCATGATTGTTCCACAGTTTTTGATGCTTTAGGGACATAAAACAAGAATTCAGGACGATTCTTAGATTTTTGTATGTGCTATAGTCCAGGCCATCTGCATGAATTCAAGCGACCGGCCCCGAATCTCATAAAATTTTGCGGGCCCATTAAAAACGACCTAATAAACAATAGTCACCGATTCTCCATGATTGTTCCTCGTCTTTTGGCATTTTAGGGCAATAAAATAAGAATTCATGACGATTCCCTGATTTTTGTGTCTATAACTGCATGAATTCGGGCCGCCCGGCCCCGAATCTCTGAAAATTTGGGGGACCATAAAAATGACTTAATGAACATTATTTACTGCTTAGCATAATCTTTCCTCATTTTTTGGCCTTTTAGGATCATAAAACAGGAATTCAAGACGATTTCTAGTTTTTCTTGTGTTATAGTCCACGTCAATTACACGAATTTTGGCGACCGGCTCCGAATATCTTAAAATTTTGCGGGCCCATAAAATGACTTAATGAACAATATTCAGCGCTTCGCCATGACCGTTCCTTATTTATTGGTGTATCAAGGCCATAAAATAGGAGTACAAAATAATTCCTGATTTTCGTGTGCTCTAGTCCATGCCAGCTGCGAGAATTTGCCCCGAATCTCCTAAAATTTTACGGGCCCATAAAAATGACCTAATGAACAATATTAATCATTTCTCCATGACCGTTTCTTTATTTGGGTGTTTTAGCGCCATAAAAGAGGAACTAGGCAGAACCCAAATTTTCGCACGCTATAGTCCATGCCATCGGCATGAATTCGTGCAACCGGCCCTGAATCTCCAAAAAAATTCCGGGCCCATTAGAACAACCTAATGAACAATGGTCATCGCTTCACTATGACTTTTTCTCATATTTTGGTGGACATAGAATAGGAATTCAGGACTATTTTCAACTTTTCGTGTGTTATACACGCCATCTGTATGAATTCAGGCAGCCAACCATGAATCTCCTAAAATTTTGCGAGCCCATCAAAAATGATCTAATGAACAATAGTCACCGCGTAGCCACGACCGTTCCTCATTTTTTAGCGTTTTAGGATCATTAAACAAGAATTCAGGACAATTCCTGTATTTTCGTGTGCTATCATAGTCCACGCCATCTGCATGAGTTAATGGGGTCGGCCCCCGAATCTTCTAAAATTTTGCGGAACAATCAAAATGACGTAATGAATAATAGTCATCGCTTCGCCATAGCTCTTCTTTATTTTTTGACGTTTTAGGGCCATAAAACTGGAATTCAGGTTGAGTCATAAAATGTTGCTTTCCTTTAAACAAATAAGGCATGTTGTCTTCATTGGACTCCTACTAATTCTATTGAATGACATTGCCAATGCCCGAATATTTCACTATTTAGTGAGATTTTCAATGAGTTTGGTTTTTCTCTATTTTAATGATATTATTATGCATGTACTTTGGAGTTAATCACTAGTGAAGTTGTTCTTCAATTATGTATCATTATTGTGGCTTTTAATTCCTGAAACTCAAAACGATTCTATTCGAGCAGATCTTACTACTTCTTACTAGTATAAGTATCAGATAACTCAATCAACTAAAATTTATATAGGTATACGAGATGAAAACACCTAATAATTTTTTCTCATCCAATATAGTGTCCAATGACAGGTTCAAAGAGCTTTCACAATTAAAATGTCGACATTTAACTATATGTATACGAGAAGAAAATACCTAATAATTTTTTCTCTCCAATATAGTGTCCAATTACGGGTTCAAAGAGATTTCACGATTAAAATGTCGACATTTTGCTATAAGTAAACGAGAAGAAAACACATAATAATTTTTTCTCATCTAACATAGTGTCCAATCACATTTCAAAGAGCTTATGCGATTAAGATGTCGACATTCTGCTATAGGTATACGAGAAGAAATATAACGATCTGGCCGGTCATTTTAAGAGTATTAGCCCCGATCCCCTATTTACTGCTTCTCCCGTATCATTTTATGCTTATGTGACTTGTCGGGAGGTTTTATTTATAGTTTTGGATTGAATTGGGACACTTAGTCCCTAAAATGGAAGCTTATGTTATACAAATTTGATCGTAGTTCGAACTGTGGGAAGATGACTCTGGAATAGAGTTTCATCGATTCCATTAGTTCCGTTAGGTGATTTTGGTCTTAAGAGCATGTAAGGATTTTGCTTTGGAGGTCCGTAGCTGAATTAGGCTTGAAATGGCGAAAGTTAAGTTTTTGGGAAATTTGACCGGGAGTTGACTTTTTGATAAGGGGGTTGGATTCTGATTCCGGAAGTTGGAGTAGGTCCGTAATGTCAAATGTGACTTGTGTGCATAATTTGAGGCCAATCAAACGTGATTTGATAGGATTCGGCATCGGTAATAAAAGTTTGATGTTTCAAAGTTCATTATGCTTGAATAGGGGTGCGATTCGTATTTTTGTTATTGTTTGATGTGTTTTGAGTGCTCGACTAAGTCTATATGGTGTTTTAGGACTTGTTGGTATCTTTTGTTGGGGTCCCAGGGGCCTCGGGTGTGTTTCGGATCATTTTCGGTTTCATTTTGGACTTGTGAGAATTGCTGAAGCATTGCAGCTTCTGGGGTCATCGCACCTGCGGCGGGGTTGGCCGCAGGTGTGGACACGCACCTGCGAGAGGACGGTCGCAGATGCGGCCCTGGTCTAGGTAGCTAGTGGTTGCAGGTGAAACATAAGGACTGTAGAAGAGGAGCCGCCCCTACGGAAAGGTGACCGTATGTGACGACCCAAAAACCACAAGTCGTGATGGCACCTCACTCAACCGCTAGGTAAGAAAACTAACATAAACAACACAATACGACTGAGATAATAAGAAAATAGAGAATAGCTAACTGAACCTTTACAAGTTTACCAAGACCTGGTAGTACGAATCAGGAGCTTCTAAGATTGGAATTTCAAAACTGATACAAATAAATACACGTTCTGTTTGAAGATTACATAAACAGATTAGCAATAATCTAAACTACCAAGGACAAGTGGCAGCTATATCCAAACGCACAAACATCTTCCGAATTAGCGCCCAACGTCACCAGCAACTCCGCTCCAAAATCTGCATGGGACGTGCAGAAGTGCAGTATCAGTACAACCGACCCCATGTACTAGTAAGTATTTTGTCTAACCTCGTCGAAGTAGTGACGAGTCTTTTAGTTAAAAGAGATTCTTATTTAAATAACCTATACATTAGATTAACAGCAAAGCAGTTCAAAGTATAACGGATAAAAGTATCAAATACAACCCGACGAGTCAGACAATGAATACTATAAAGAACCACAGTAGAAAGCATGTGAGTAACAACAACAATTGAAAACAGGGAATATCAACTTCAATTAACTAGCATATTGGAGGCCTAAGTACAAATATAACAATTAAAAAGAAAACACATGTTCTTTACAAGTTAACAAGTAAAGGCATGAATGGCTAGTATGGTGGAGGCTTGTACTAAAGTGTAACAGAATAGATACAACATGAGTATAATTATAAAAGCAGGAATAGACATGGTAATTTCAAGTTAAGCAAGTAAAAGACATGGACAGTGCAACAACAATTGAGATAACGTCAAGTACCTGACAATAACAACAAGTCAAACCAATATGTAAGTACAACAATAAGATTTCAAAGTAAGGGCGCAACCGTATACACGGGAAACAAATATCACATCAGAATGCATGTCCCTCGTCCTGACCTGCACGGAAACACCCTTCGTGCCATGACCTCACCATAACATACAAGCATAACAATACAAATAAAATGGCACGGCATCACCCTTCGTGCTTTACACTCTGCCTCACATGATAATGAATACAAAATGGCACGGCATCACCCTTCGCGCTTTACACTCTTTCTCACATGTTAATGAATATAAAATGGCACAACATTACCCTTCATGGTTTACACTCTTCCATACCAAGCATATGAATATCAATAAAATGGCAAGGCAGGAAGTATAAATAACATCGAGGAGAGTGTTAAAACGGATATACCAAACACATATTCCAAACGACAACCTTCCAAGCCAACAATGGTTCAACAACTCTCAAGAACCTTATTATTCAAATACTTCCACGAATCTCAAGAATATCGGTTGTAGTAATGTAGTAATGTAGTAATGTAGTAATGATTTCGCATAGAGATGACCAAATTAGACACATCAATGTATTCTTACAATTTTCATCAAGTTTGATCAAGTTATAACAAACTTAGTCTTGATATATATCATTTAATATTATGTCCTTAGTATCTAAGAGTCAAGGCATTAAGCAAAATGTCACGAAATTCTACAAACACAAATATAACATAATCCACCCCCGAGCATGATTAACCCTGGCACATACATATACGCTCGTCGCCTCATATATGTATCACCCTGGCATGTGGCAAACAACGACAACTAGGAGGAAAAATTCACTCAACAAAGTTAGGCAAAACACTTACCTCGATCCGGCTAAGTCAACACTCAACTTAGCCTTTTCCTCTACAAATTCGCCTCCACTAGGCTCAATCTAGCCAATGACGACTTGAATACACCACACAAATGCAAGAGAAAAAAATTTCAATTAATAAAGCTATGATTTTCATTCAATTTTTAAAAAGTCAACAAAAGTCAAACCCCGGGCTCGCCCGGTCAAAACCCTGATCCAAAGGTAGGTCTTGACTACATAGCCCCACGAGTTAAAATATGTATTTTGTTTTCAAATCCGAGTCTTATTCGACTCTCAAATCCCAAATTTTCATTTTTCAGAACTTTGACAAAATCCCCAAATTTTCCATAGTTTTCCCATGAATTTGATGTTAAATCTTGCATAAAATCATGAAATATAGTTGGAAATTGATTAAAGCTACTTACCCAATGATTTGGCATGAAAATCCCCTCTCAAAATCGCCCCACCTTGAAGCTAGGGTTAAAAAATATGAAAAATGAAGCAAAAACTCGGAATTCTCAGCACTTAACAGGTTGCAGATGTCGCATTTGCGACAGGGGGTTCGCAATTGCGAACCCCGCAATTGCGAAAAATACATCGCAATTGCGAACCTCAAGGATGCCTGCTGAGGTCGCATTTGCGACAAAAACTTCGCAAATGCGAAGACCAGCCTTCGCAAATGCGGCTGGTTCATCGCAAATGCGAAAACTACCCAGTTGGCCAGGCTTCACAAATGCGAGGTTTCATCGCAAATGCGATGGCCGCATTTGCGATCAAAACCTCGTAAATGCGAAGATACCAGAACAAGAAATCAAAAACTATGAAAGAAATTCCGAAACAAATCCGAGACTCACCCGAGCCCTCGGGGCTCCAAACCAAATATGCACACAAGTCTAAAAAAACAACACAAACTCGCTCACGAGGCTCAAATCATCAAATAACTTCTAAAGCCACGAATCGGACGCCAAATGCATGTAAATCAAATTGAACATCAAGAACTTCTAGAATCACAACCGAGCATCCGAACCCTATCAAATATACTCCGAATGGCGCCAAATTTTGCAGACAAGTTCCATATGACAAGACGAACCTACTCAAAGCTTCAAATCACGTATGAAAACCTCGAAACGATGAATCACACCTCAAGCCAAAATCAATGAACTTTGAAACTTCAACTTCCACAACCGATGCCGAAACCTATCAAATCACCTCCGATCGACCTCAAATTTTGCACACAAGTCATATTTGACATACAGACCTATTCCAGCTTTCAAAATCGGAATCCGACCCCGATATAAGAAATTTCACTCCCGGTCAAACTTCCCAAAAATCCAATTTTCGCCAATTCAAGACTAATTCCACTATGGACCTGCAAATTACAATACGGACGTGCTCCTAAGTCTGAAATCACCCAATGAAGCTAACGGAATTGATGGTACTCCATTCCGAGGTCAATTGCCAAAAAGTCAAACTTGGTCAACTCTTCCAACTTAGAACTTAAATCTTGAAGTTCATTCCCCCAAACCGATTCCGGATAACTTGAAAATCAATACTGGCAATTTAGACAAGTCATAATACATTATGCAGAGATACTCGAGCCCTCAAAACACCGAGCGAAGTGCTGATACCCAAAACGACCAGTCGGGTCGTTACATCCTCCACCACTTAAACACATGTTCATCCTCGAACGTGCTATGAGCCGTTCCAAAGCTATCAAATTACGGTGTAACCTTACTATACATAAACCTGGGGGCGATCCCACGTCACCCTGATCCACATAAGCCCGCCAACACAGCATAATTAGAGGTCCTCATTTCAACCTTGGTCCTTAAACATTAAAACTCCATCTCTATCATCCAGAATTCATTGCAAGATCCGAGCCCCACAGCCACACACTATATAAGTCTGAATAAGCTGTATCAAGTCACAACCATAACACAAGATATAATTACGTGATGTACTCCATCACTTCGACACTCCCAATAGGAACTATTGACCATCATTGCTGCCCAAACAAAATCCAAAATAAATCTGATGCCGGTAGCAAACCCCATACTGATTAGAATCTCGTTCAAAACCTTCATACCCTACCGATGATGAAAGAACACGCATAACCGCTTAACCACTCACCTGATCAATAAGCCAAGAAACTCATTTGCCCGACCAGGACCATTGCCCACATCCTCAACAAAATATAGTGTTATTCCTCTGAACTTTCCTCATCCCAATACAATAGCGCAAATCTCAGGTCTAGGAACCTCATCTCAGCCAATACAAGCAGACACACCGATAAGCACCGAAAATAATCATATAGAGCCACACGCAAGTCAGTTCTGTTCACTAACAAGTAATAATTCAGACATGACAGATAACAGTAAGAATTCTAAATAAGAAAACTACTAAGCAAGTTAAACAGGCATGGAAACTTTTAGCATTTTACTATGAACTATCCTCAACAAGGTGAAAGCAACATACACAAAATAGAAATAAGGAGCCACATCTCATCACTATACCATTGCGGCATGCAACCCGATCCCATCATATCAATCCATATAAGGTACCCTTCGAGCCATAATGCTCGGGCTCACTGATCACATGTGCGTCAATATCAAGCACAACCGAGTGCACAAAAATATAACTGTGGGAAAAATTATTAGGAACAAGCAATACTAAGAAAGACAAGCACAACTATGGTGCAATAAGCATATCCACATCACAAAGGCTACTTCGCCCATAATGCCATGAGGCCAAAACTGAATCACAATACGTGTGTGAAGAATCATGTAACACTCACAACCCGTCATAGTATGAGAGAGAAATATATATATATATATATATATATATAACACAAACCATGGCGCGAATAACATCCATTATGTCCGATGATATACTCGTGGTAACAACTGTGCAAGAACAAACAAATTCGATCCGATACAAAATACAAATTCTCATTAGGCTCAAAATAATCCCCAAACCAAATTCCGATCTTCTTCAAATATGTAATGAACCCTCCAAAAGTCAATAGCAACTTTCCATTAACACCTACCGTCAACCATCCAATCCTCTACATTTCTTCTCAACTCGTAATCCAGGAATAGCGTGTCAACAGGAACATTCAATCTCTGAGCCCCACGAATACAAGAATTTTCATGCCGAATCTCAACACCGCTACTCAATAGCTGACACGTAACTAATACTCCGTCATGTCACGAAAAACAACCATAAGTCAAAACACATGGTACGTGCCAACCGGCGAACTCTACTTCGATAGGAACACATAGTGCCAACAATACCTTAATCACCCGAAATCGTCCATGCCACCAAGAACTCATATCCTTCCCTCCGAAACTATCTGCAATTTTATACCTGCAAGTTTCAACCCCACACAGCGCATTGTCTCTAACATGCTACTCGCAACACTACGAAAATCTCATACCCAACTCCAAACCATAAGGAAACCGAACACCTCATCAATCGAGAATCTTCTATTTAACCCCAATCAAGGAAAACACCACCACACGCAGTATAGCCTCAATACCTGTAGAAAATATCAACTCCGACCGTGGTCATAATCATGATAAATTCTTCGGAACTCATTAACACATAATCGAGGAATAAGAACCAATCACCTCTAACTCAACCGAGTTACGCAAATCGCCAACCCAAAAGTAACGCAATCTGATACGCCCGCCCTGAGGAAACCTCCTCAAATTCGAAGTCATTTCTCGATCACTCCAATATTGACATGTAGACCCTCCTAGACAGGGAAATACCGTGGATCCAATTACCATTCACTACTCCGTAGACAAATTCAAAAGTCCTTAAATCCACTCATCTTATTCTGATCTTCAATACGCAGCTAATACGCATTGAGCAACCTGTGTTTCACCAACATATGCCCATTCAAAGAAAAAACCATTAAAGCTCTCGATCTCGAAACTGATACGGCCCATGATCCTACAATCCGATCGTTATTAGCAGCCTCCACCACCTAGCTCGAAGCCACAAAACACCTCATCAACAACCCAAAGTACCATATCTTCACATCATGCCCCAATACTACATGACTATTTAGCTGAGTACTTGAAAACTCATGAAATGCTGATCAAAGAACACCCCGAAGACTCTGACAAACTCTTACCCATCATTGCATCATTCAAACAACCTCCCCAAATTTTCTGAAATGATAACATACGCACTCCACCAAATGGAAACCTCATACGAGACACACGATCCAAACTCATCATGCAGAAGATGGCCCATCGGTTATACTCAAATCGACACTTTTCCATGAACTTACCTTAATCACAATAGCCAGGCCACCAACCACTCTTTCCAAATCAGCGCTTACCAACCAGACATATAAACCCGCCTCGCACCACAAATGGACGACTAGAAGATTTAGCACTACATCTGCTTTAGAGGCTAGACAACACATCGTGATGATGATCAAGCATCCACAGCCCGTCGTAATCTATCTTCAGCATCACTAATCATCGGCACATAGCAAATACTGAGCGTACAAAATCACATATGAGCGATCAGGAAGAGTCAAAGTCGTAGGTTTCAAGATGAAATAAGGCTGCACGATAAGGAAAGAAGAAAGGGCAAATTTTTCCTAAATGCCCTATAGTCTCCCAAGGATAGGTATGGACGTCATCATACCAATCCGCAGGACTCTACTAGACGCTTGCGCATGACTCGTAGAACCTACGAACCTAGTGCTCTGATACCACCTTGTCACAACCCAAAAACAGAAAGTCGTGATGGCACCTAACTCACCCGCTAGGTAGGCAAACTAACATAAACAACACAATACGACTGAAATAATAAGAAAATAGAGAATAGCTAACTGAACCATTGCAAGTTTACTAAGACCTAGTAGTACGAATCACGAGCTTCTAAAATTTGGAATTTCAAAGCTGCTACAAATAAATACACGTTCTGTTTGAAGATTACATAAACAGATTAGCAATAATCTAAACTACCAAGGACAAGTAGCAGCTATATCCAAACACACGAACATCTTCCGAATAAGCACTCGACGTCACCAGCAACTCCGCTCCAAAATCTGCACGGGACATGCAGAAGTGCAGTATTAGTACAACTGACCCCATGTACTGGTAAGTATTTTGTCTAACCTCGTTAAAGTAGTGACGAGGCTTTTAGTTAAAAAAGATACTTATTTAAATAACATGTACATTAGATTAACAGTAAAGCAGTTCAAAGTATAACGGATAAAAGTATCAAATACAACCCGGTGAGTCAGACAATGAATACTATAAAGAACCACAGTAGAATATTTACGATCTTCCCTGGTACGAGATATATGTATAAAATGTCAAAATATCAAATCACATGGCACGGTAAAACCCTTCGTGCTTTATCTCATCCTTACCATATATAATTAAATTTATGAAATAATTCAATTAGCACGGCAGCACCCTTCGTACGTTCAACTCATCCTTTCCAAGTAATCGTATAGCAGTGCCAACCATATCACAGGAACACAATAATAGGAATTACTAAGTAGGAAATACGCAAGTAACATAAGTGGACAAGGATACACATGTGGATCACAGTAAAGGACTAAGCAGAAAGCACGTGAGTAACAACAACAATTAGAAAACAGGGAATATGAACTTCAATTAACTAGCATATTGGAGGCCTAAGTACAAATATAACAATTAAGAAGAAAATATATGTTCTTTACAAGTTAAAAAGTAAAGGCATGAATGGCTAGCATGGTGGAAGGATTGTACTAAAGTGCAACAAAATAGATACAACATGAGTGTAATTATAAAAGCAGGAGTAGACATGGTAATTTCAACTTAAGCAAGTAAAAGACATGGACAGTGCAACAACAATTGAGATAAAGTTAAGTACAAGACAATAACAACAAGTCATACCAAATATGTAAATACAACAATAAGATTTCAAAGTAAGGGCGCAACCATATACACGGGAAACAAATATCATATCAGAATGAATGTCCCTCATCCTCACCTGCACGGAAAAACCCTTCGTGCCATGACCTCACCATAACATACTAGCATAACAATACAAATGAAATGGCACGGCATCACCCTTCGTGCTTTACACTCTACCTTACTTGATAATGAATATAAAATGGCACGGCATCACCCTTCGTGCTTTACACTCTTCCTCACATGTTAATGAATATAAAATGGCACGACATCACCCTTCGTGCTTTACACTCTTACTTACCAAGCATATGTATATCAATAAAATGGCAAGGTAGGAAGTATAAATAACATCGAGGAGAGTGCTTAAACGGATATACCAAACACATATTCCGGACCACAACCTTCCAAGCCAACAATGGTTCAACAACCCTGAAGAACCGTATTATTCAAATACTTCCACGAATCTCATAAATGATCCACAATAGAAGTATAGAGTCTAGCATCTCAAGAATATCGGTTGTTGTAATGTTGTATACGGTCTAAATCGGAGATCTCGATTTTGGAGACTTGATCATACCCCGAGTTCGAGTTCGGAAGCTCGGGGTAAGAATCGAAGACTTGATCATACCTTGGCTGGGATGTGTGCACCTCGAGAAGCAAATCGGAGACCCGCCATAATCTGCCACGAGTAAAGTATAATTTCGATGACACTCAAGAAATAGCTGGAATTTCTCAAGGACATGTGGATCAGGGCATAAATTATGGGATAAGATTTGTACGAAATAGTACGAGTCCGTACTAGGTTGTTATACAGCTGTACCAGTAGAATTCTTTACCATAATTGGGAATGTACCATATTAGGTTTTTCCTCTCCTATATAAAGGGGATCCCAATCATTTGTAAAGATCATCTCATTCACTGCAATAGAACATTCTACTCTACTTTTCTCGTTTACTGTGCTCCACAATTGTTCTTCAACATTATTGTTTTCACTTTATTGTTTATACTTTATTTGCTCTTAACTCACCTCGAGGCTCCCAAGATAATCAAGCTCGAGGTACCCGCTGCTTCAACAACACTGGTTTGGTTCATCAATTCTTCTTACTTTAATCTAATATAACTTGTATATTCACTAGTATTGGAATAAATCACATACCTTTAAAACCATAAATTATCTTTAATCATTACTCACATTTTTCGAGGTAAACAGTTTGGCGCCCACCATGGGGCTAAAGATAATAGTGATTATTTTAGTGTAGTTTGTTGATAACACACGTTATTCTTCACACTTTTCCTTGTCGAAGATTCTTTGATTTCAGGCTAAGATATGTGTAGCTCGGCAAACGTACCCGTGCATGGAAACGACGGTCTCCGATCCTATGGAGAAAACAATGCAATAGCTGCTGGGACCGGTGTGCCACCGCTAAACCCTGGGGTAGCACCAGCGCCAAACCCCGTCGATGTTGGTTCACGCATTGCCGTGAACGTCGATCTGGACACTAATGTCGAAGGAAATGTACGCGGAGGAGATCAACCTGGTGCTCAAAGGACGCAGGCTCAAGGAGAAAGGGAAGTTAGCATACAAGTGATTTTTGAGATTTTGCAAACACAACAAGTTGCTATCGCCCAGTTACAAAGTTAGCAAAAGACTCCGAGCGTGGCTGGGCCAGAAACCGCTCATCGTGTTGAGCCAACCCCGGAGAGATCAAGCAACAATGGCTCGGGGACTGACCCTGCCATCATTAGAATGCTTGAGGAACTCACGAAGAGGATCGATTCAGGGGAGAAAAGGATTGAGGAGAACGACAAAAAGGTGGAAACATACAACTCGAGGCTCGACCAAATACTGGGAGCACCTCCGATTTTGAAAGGACTGGACTCGAAGAAATTTGTGCAAACGCAATTCCTCCAGAGTGCGGCTCCGAAGCCCATCCTGAAGAAGTTTCGGATGCCAGACATCCAAAAATACAGCGGGACCACTGATCCTAACGAGCACATCACCACGTATACTTGTGGCATAAAAGGAAATGATTTAGAAGACGATGAGATTGAGTCCGTTTTGCTAAAAAAGTTTGGGGAAACTATGTCTAAGGGTGCCATGATCTGGTACCATAACTAACCCCCGAACTCTATTGATTCGTTTTCTGTGTTGGCAGACTCATTTGTAAAGGCACATGCTGCTGCCATAATAGTCACAACAAGGAAGTGCGATGTATTCAAAATAAAGAAAAGGGAGAATGGGATGCTGGGGGAATTTGTCTCCCGCTTCCAGTTAGTACGGATGGACTTACCACCGGTCTCCGATGACTGGGCCGTACAAGCCTTCACTAAGGGGCTAAATAGACGAAGTTCGATAGCTTCAAAGCAGCTGAAGCAGAACTTGATCGAGTATCACGCCGTGACTTGGGCGGATGTGCATAACGAGTACCAATCAATAATTAGGGACGAGGATGACTAGTTGGGAGCCCCCTCGAGCTTAGTTTATCCGAGCAGGTTACTAGCAAAGGGGTCAGGAAATGCAGACAGGGAGTCAAGGTCGAATAAGGAAAGATATCAGCCAATCATCGAGGATCGAAGGAACATTTCAAGGCGTAAAATACCTCAGAACAATCAAAGAGAAGATCGAGGTCAAAGTTCCCGGGGACTCATGAGCAAAACCGGGTTTGATAGGCACTTGGGACCGGCAGAGGCACCCCGATTATCGGAGTACAACTTCAACGTCGATGCCTCTGGTATCGTCTCAGCCATTGGAAAAATTAGAGATACTAGATGGCCCAAGCCTATACAGACAGATCCTTCTTAGAGGAACCCCAGCTTGATATGAAAATATCATGGTACTGATGGGCATAGGATCGAGGATTGCAGGCAGCTTAGAGAGGAGATAGCGCGGTTGTTCAACGAGGAGCATCTTCGTGAATTTCTCAACGACCGGGCCAAGAACCATTTCCGAGAGAGAAATGCAAATAGGAAAAATGAACCTGAAGAACCTCAACATGTCATTCACATGATCATTGGTGGAGTCGACGTCCCATAGGGACCTATATTTAAATGTACCAAAGTATCCATCACAAGGGAAAACGGACTCAGGACTACATGCCTGAGGACACCCTCACATTCAGCGAAGAAGACATCGAGACCTTATCTCAGCCTCACAACGATGCTCTGGTAATTTCTATCCTTTTAAATAAAGTTCAAGTTAAACGTGTTCTCGTGGATCCAGGTAGTTTGGCAAATATAATCAGGTCAAGGGTCGTGGAGAAGCTCGGGTTGCTCGGTGAAATCATACCATCATCTCGAGTCTTGAATATCTTCAACATGGCGAGTGAAACAACAAAGGGGGAAATCATGCACCCAGTAAACGTGGCCGGAACCATACAAGATACAAAATTTAATGTCATCGAAGGTGACATGAGGTGTAATGCTTTGTAATGAAGGCCGTGGATCCATAGCATGAGGGCGCTGCCATCGACCCTTCATCAAATGATGAAGTTCCCAACAAAGGATGGCGTGAAAACCATATACGGAGAGCAGCATGCAGCTAAGGAGATGTTTGCAGTACACGACTTAGCACCGGTATCGACACCATCCACATCGGAAAAGTCAAAGGACAAACATGTGGCCAAATAGCAATTACAGCCTATACCCTCAGTTGAGCCCGGGGGACAGGTGATCGATGAACAAGTGGTCGAGGACAAAGAAGAAGATTTCCTCACCCCCGAGCCTTCGTTGCCCCCGAGGAATCAGATGCGACAAAGTCCACGGTCAAAGAACTCGAGCAGGCCATATTGATCGAGCACCTTCCAGAACGAAAGGCATACTTGGGGACGGGGTTAACCCCCAAACTCAGGAAAAAGCTCATTCAATTTCTTATCAATAACATTGATTGCTTCGCCTGGTCCCACTTAGATATGACAAGGATCCCACCGGAGATAACTACCCATCGACTAAGTGTCGATCCCAAATTTAAATCGGTGAAGCAAAAAAGGAGACCTCAGTCCGAGGTAAAGCATGCGTTCGTCAAAGAAGAGGTAACCAATCTTCTCAAGATAGGATCTATTAGGGAAGTAAAATATCCCGAATGGCTAGCTAACGTAGTGGTAGTCCCCAAAAAGGGGAATAAACTTAGAATGTGTGTAGACTACAAAGATTTGAACAAAGCATACCCTAAAGATTCTTTCCCATTTCCCAACATCGATCGTTTCATCGATGCTACGACCGGCCACGAGATCCTTACTTTTGTCGATGCCTACTCCATGTACAACCAAATTCAAATGAACTCGGAGGAACAAGAAAAGACTCCGTTCATCACGAAGTATGGTACATATTGTAATGATGTAATGCCCTCCGTGCTAAAAAATGCAGGAGCCACATATCAACGCCTAGTTAATAAGATGTTCGAACATCAAACAGGCAAATCCATGGAAGTTTGTATTGATGACAAGCTAGTTAAGTCTCTGCGCGCAGAGGACCATTTGACCCATTTGCAGGTGACGTTCGATATCCTAAAAAAGTACAACATGAAGCTCAACCCCGAGAAATGCGCTTTTGGAGTCAGCTCGGGCAAGTTCTTAGGCTTTGTGGTGTCGAACAGAGGTATCGAGATCAACCCCGATAAAATCAAAGACATCGAGGAAATCATCGTAGTGAACAATGTGAAAGCCATACATCGACTGACCGAACGGATAGCTGCCCTCGGCCGATTTATCTCGAGGTCATCACATTGGAGCCACCATTTCTTTTCCCTACTCAAGAAGAAGAACAACTTCGCATAGACTCCGGAGTGCCAACAAGCCTTGGAAGAATTAAAACAGTATCTCTCGAGCCCCACCCTGCTCCATATTCCGAAGGAAGATGAAACACTCTACTTGTATTTATCCTTGTCCGAGGTGGCGATAAGTAGCGTATTGGTTCGAGAAGAGTAAGGTACGCAATTTCCTGTCTGTTACGTGAGTCGGACGCAAAGAGATGCTGAAACCAGGTACACACATTTGGAAAAGTTAGCTCTTGCATTAATAAGCGCATCTAGGAAATTAAAACCATATTTTCAATGCCACCCTATATGTGTATTGACTACGTACCCACTTCGAAGTGTCTTGCATAAGCCCGAATTGTCGGGCAGATTGGCCAAATGGGCCATCAAACTTGGAGGGTATGATATCGAATATCAACCTCGAATGGCTATCAAGTCTCAAATTTTGGTAGACTTCGTGGCCGTTTTCGAGCCTACCCTCGCACCCAAAGTAGAAAAGGAACTCTTGCTAAAAACGGGTACGTCATCGGGGGTATGGACCCTTTTTACAGACGGTGCCTCGAATGTAAAAGGATCCAGGCTTGGCATCGTTTTAAAACCACCTACGGGCAGTGTCATTAGGCAATCTATCAAAACATCTATATTGACTAACAGTGAGGCCGAGTATGAGGCCATGATTGCAGGTCTCGAACTAGCCAAGGGACTTGGAGCAGAGGTTATCGAGGCAAAGTGTGACTCCCTTTTGGTGGTAAATAAAGTAAACGCGAGCTTCGAGGTTCAGGACAATGAAATGCAGAGGTATTTAGAAAAACTTCAAGTGACATTAGACCGCTTCAAGGAATGGACACTCGACCATGTACCTCGAGAACAGAATAGCGAGGACGATGCACTTGCAAATTTGGGGTCGTCGATTGAAGAAGATGATATCGTCCCGGGGACTGTCGTCCAACTACCGAGGTCGGTGATCGAAGAAGGCCATGCAAAAATTAGTTCAACATATTTAACGTGGGATTGGAGGAATAAGTACATCGACTATTTGAAGCATGGGAAGCTCCCCACAGACTCATAAGAGTCGAGAGCACTTTGAGCCAAAGCAGCTCGATTCTCACTTGATGAAAATGGAACGTTGTATAGAAGAACCTTTGATGGACCACTGGCAGTATGCTTGGGACTCGGGGACACCGATTATGTATTACGAGAAATCCACGAGGACACTTGTGGGAACTATTCTGGCGCCGACTCTTTGGTTCGCAAGGTGATCAGAGCGGGGTATTATTGGGATAGCATGGAAACGGATACCAAGGAGTTCGTTCGAAGGTGTGATAAATGCCAAAGATTTGCACCGATGATCCAGCATCCCGGTGAACAACTCCATTCGGTCATATCCCCGTGGCCATTCATGAAATGGGGGATGGACATCGTCGGCCCCCTACCAATGGCGCCAGGTAAAGCTAAATTTATTTTGTTTATGACTGACTACTTCTCATAATGGGTAGAAGCGTAGGCCTTCGAGAAAATAAGAGAAAAAGAAGTCATCGACTTCATATGGGACCACATCATATATCGGTTCGGGATACCTGCCGAAATAGCATGTGACAATAGGAAACAGTTCATCGGCAGCAAAGTATCAAAATTCCTCGAGGACCATAAAATCAAAAGGATTCTATCAGTGCCTTTCCACCCAAGTGCAAATGGTCAGGCCGAGTCCACAAACAAAACCATCATTTGAAACTTAAAGAAAAGGTTAGATGATGCAAAGAGGAAATAGAGAGAAGTGTTGCCCGAACTGCTATGGGTATATCGAACGACGTCAAAATCAAGCACGGGGGAAACCCGTTTTCTTTGGTATACGGGTCCGAAGCATTGATCCCAGTCGAAGTCGAGGAACCTAGAGTCAGGTTTCAGCATGCCACCGAGGACTCAAATCGCGAAGCTATGAACACTTCTCTCGAACTACCAGATGAAAAACGTGAGGCCGCATAAATTCGTATGGCCGCGCAAAAATAAAGGATCGAAAGGTATTAAAATAGAAGTACGAACCTTCAATATTTTTGAGTCGAGGAATTAGTCCTAAGGAAGGTCACTCTCATCACTCGAGACCCAAACAAAGGAAAGATAGACCCCAATTGGGAAGGAACGTACCGTGTCCTCGGAGTCGTAGGGAAATGATCCTACAAACTTAGCACAATGGATGGCGAGCAACTATCAAACAATTGGAATGTATCGTTGCTCAAGCGCTACTATTGCTGAGGTATGACCTTCTCCCCTTTTTCCATTTGTATTTAAAGCTAACTCCTTGTAGATGTTCGATTGGAAACATCAAGGTACCTTTTAGCTCGAAGACCTTGGGTTTTAAAGCATGCGTTTCACTCTTTTTCCCTTAGATCGGGTTTTAACCCAAATGGGTTTTTTCAATGAGGTAACACCTATATGCTACCTAAGGAATATTCAACAAGTATTCAAGGCTTCTTTTCAATCAACCTCGAACACTGGGGGGCCTCACCCTCGGGGGACGCATTCTCGAAGAAAGCAATCCATGCCAAGGAGGGCCTCATTAGGGGAATGTTGTAATAGGCCAAACGGTCAAATGAACCGTGCCCATGTAGAATAGTCGAGCCCCCAGCAGCAAAACGTGTATGCATGTATCAATTATTTGAAGAAGCATTCTTATTATATCAAAACACTTTGTGCCTAAAAGAAGTCTACTATTTTCACATTTAACGGCTCAAGGGCGAAAACCCCGAATACACCCGAATACTCGGGGACTGTCATCGACAATCGATGCATCGAGTCATTGAATACTCAAACTTATAAGACCTCAAAGAGACACACTCAAACTTATAAGACCTCAAAGAGGCACGCCCGAGCTCATAAGACCTCAAAGAGGCATCCCCTCGATATTAAGGCCAAGGCCATTACACTCGGGGACTAAAGGCTACGGCTATATAAAAGACTACGGTCATGTAAAAGGCTACGAACGAAATAATGCGGCTCGGAGACGTCCAACTTCCGCCATAAATCTAAAAGGCCTACATATACTAAAAAAAATGGTTAAATTGGGCTACCCTTGGCAAAATCAAACTATAAAGGGCTTTGATATAATCGGCCCTTGAATAATGTGAAAGCATCGATAACATCAGCCTTCGAAAAATCCTCAAGAATTATTCCATTAACGTTTCATATTAAATTACAAACGAGGTTCCAATCAATCAAACCTTCGAAAAACCCAAACGGGTACAAAATACACATGCTAAGGCATACAAAATTTTCATTGAGTCTTTTAGCCGAAAAGAGGGAAAAATTCATAGCCATTTTAGATGCCAAATTGGCCCTACCTAAAGAGCCTAAGGGCCAACCTAAAAGAGCCTAAGGGCTAACCTAAAAGAGCCTAAGGGCCAACCTAAAGAGCCTAAAGGCCAACATTTAAGGAGCTCAAAGGCCGAAGCACACCATGCTCGAGACCTTACCCAGCTCGGACTCAAAAGTCCCAAGCAAAAACTTAGCTCAAAGATCGAACCTTAAGTGGTAACCTATTTTCGATCATTGATCAAAACACAAAATTTGAGGGTCTACTCTACCCCAAATTTGATTCAACGCTCAGAGGTTGTAACATCAAAAATCAAGCAAACTTTGAAGGAAAAATCGAGCAAATTTTGTAAAAAAATTGAAGGCAAACGATCAAGGAAACTCCTTTCCTTTTTATATATACAAAAAGATATTACACATGAGTCCTACAAAGCAAAAAAATTACAAAAAGATAGAAAAATTCTACCTACTCCAGAGGGGCATTCCCCGCCGGACCTGTCGCTTCCCCGGGACCAGCCTCTTCCCCGGGAGTAGCTTCTTCGCCAGCCTCCTCCTCTTCGTCATCTTCGACTTTATCATCATCTTCGGAGGAAAGGACAAATTTGGCATCAGCCTCATCTGCCTTATCTTGATTTATCTCCTCGGAAAGATCAAAGCCTTAGCATGAACCTCTTCGAGGGTCTCCCCCCGGGATCGGCGTCAGGCATAGTCATTGCTTCTTTTCTCTCGGTCACAAACCTCCCTCAATTCCATCTTAGCTCGGCAGCATCCTTCAAACAGATGGCCACCGTCCTGTCGGCCTTGGCTTGTATTTCTCTGGCCTCGGCCCTGACTTCCACAACTTCGGCCTTGGCCTTGGCAAGGCCAGCCTCGAGCTCGGCTATTCTACCAGCCTGAACCAAGTTGCTCCCTTGAGCATTCTGAAGTTAAACCTCGAGGGCTGATACCTTTGCTAGTGCATCATTTTTAGCAACAACGAGGGCGTCCATCTTCGCCTTCCATTTATTGTACTCAGCTCGGACTTGATCAACCTTGCCCCGGAGCTGCCAATCATATCTGGCTTTTGCTGCAGCTGAGACATTAAAGTATTAGCCCCCGATGACGGGAGAGGTAGCCCGTATTTTTTCAGAACAGAGGTTACCTGCTTTTCTAACTCACCCCCGTATTCACGAGCTTTGGTGAACTCATATCGAAGATGCTTCAGTTCTTCCTCCTTTTTGACAAGGAGGAGCCTAAGGGTTTTTTCCTCATTCAAAGCCCTACGCAATTCGACTTCACAATGGCACAATTCGGTCTTCAATTTGTCGAAGGCCTATCCAAAGGAAAGGAATGATCAATTAGACAAAAGAAGAAAAGTATGGCACTGGGGAAATTGCAGTGCCAATAAAAACTTACAATTGAGCAAAGAGGCTGAGCCTCCTCCAAGATTGAGCTCGCATCCGCTTGGTCGGCCTCATCGACCCCAACAAAATAACCCTGGAAGGGGTCGTTTTCACTCGGGACTCCGCCTAGCTCGAGCGTCTTCAAGTTTTGAGCATCCCTAGTGGTATCCTCGGAGAAAGCCTGAAATGACGAGGGTTGACCTACTGTCATGGCCTCGGGGAGATCACCCGAGGTGCTTTGTTCAGGCATACGAGCTTCGAAGCTCGGTCCCCCTTTTCTTTTAAAGTTCCTTCCTCAAGGCTAGGAGCCCCGATCTCAGCAGGCTTGATAGCCTTGGAAGATTTCCTGGTTCGAGTTAGTAGCGTCGAACCCTCCATCTCGTTACCGTCATCGTCCATGAACTGGTGGACCGAGTCAATATCAACGTTGATGAAGATGTTTTTCATACGCCTCCGAGCGGGCTCTGCTTAGCTTTGAGTGTCCTCATTCTTCGAGGATCTTTTTCTCTTGTTATCCTCCTGTGGCTTTGGAGCCGAAGATCCTACTTCCTCCCCGGTAGGGGGCGGCCTCATCTCGAAGAACTCACCAATACCTACGATAGAGGAATCAGGTCACATGAAGAAAGACATTCTTAATGAGGAAAGAAACACTATGATGTGTACCGTGGTGTTTCGCTTCCCACTTGCCCTTCGACAAGTCCTGCCATTTGCGTTTGTCGTATGTTGAAGTAGCAGCAAGTTTATGGAAAAGAACAAAAGAGAAGAATTTCACTCACATTCAAAGTTCTATTCCTCAGGGAACGGCAGGAACTCCTTGGGAATAACATCGATGGTCCTCACCCAGATGAACCAGCTCATTCAACCTCGATCCTTGCCTTTGTTGTTACTGGCAAAGAAGGACTTCGTTAATCGGTGTTGGAGTTTTATTAAACCTCGAAAATGTTGAGGTCGATATAATCGGATGAGGTGGCTCAGGGTGAACTCGAGCCCGGCCTTTTTGACGAAGAACCTCATCATTATTATCTCGATGGGAGCGGATCACTATGGATTTTGTTTTTGGGCTTCCATAGAGTAAGCGAAAGTTTGATGTTGTTTGGGTGATTGTGAATAGGTTGACCAAGTCGGCTCATTTATTCTTCCGAGCAGCTGGCTCGAGTTTATATATGTGAGATTGTCAAGCTCCATGGCATGCTGGTATCTATCGTCTCTGACCGGGCCTTACAACATGAGTTACGTAATCGGGTTGAGTTGAGCATAATATTTCACCCTCAGACGGACGGACAGCCCGAGCGCACTATTCAGATACTGGAAGATATGCTCTGTGCATGTGTGATGGAGTTTAGGGGTTCTTGGGATCAGTTCTTACCATTTGCGGAGTTTGCCTACAACAACATTTATTAGTCGAGCATTCAGATGGCACCGTATAAGGCTTTATATGGTAGGCGGTGTCGGTCTCCAGTGGGTTGGTTCGAGACGGGCGAGGCTAGGCTATTAGGTACTGACTTGGTTGAGGATGCTTTGGAGAAGGTTAAGGTGATTCAGGATCGACTTCGCATAGCCCAGTCCAGTCAGAAGAGGTATGTGGATCGGAAGGTTCGTGACGTTGCATTCATGGTTGGAGAGAGGGTCTTGCTCTGGGTTTCGCCCATGAAGGGTGTTATGAGGTTCAGGAAGAAGGTCAAGCTGAGCCCAAGGTTTATTGGCCCATTCGAGGTGTTGCGGTGAGTTGGGGAGGTTTCTTATGAGCTTGCCTTGCCTCCCACTCTAGCAGGAGTTCATCCGGTATTCCATGTTTCTATGCTTTGGAAGTATCACGGTGATGCGTCTCATGTGTTAGATTTCAGCTCAGTTCAGTTAGACAAGGATTATTGAGGAACCAATGGCTATTTTGGACAGGAAGGTTCAAAAGCTGAGGTCAAAGAACATCGCTTCAGGTCGAGTAGGCAACTTGGGAGACCGAGCATCATATGTGCAGCCGTTATCCTCATCTTTTCACCACTTCAGGTATGTCTCCATGCTCGTTCGAGGACAAACGATTGTTTTAAGAGGGGGAGGATGTAACGACCATGCCGGTAATTTTGAGAGTATTAGCTCCGATCCCCTATTTACTGCTTCCCCCGTATCATTTTATGCTTATGTGACTTGCTGGGAGGTTTTGTTTTTGGTATTGGATAGAATTTGGACACTTAGTCCCTAAAATGGAAGCTTATGTTCTAAGAATTTGACCATAGTTAGAACTGTTGGAAGACGACTCCGGAATGGAGTTTCAACGATTCTGTTAGCTCCATTGGGTGATTTCGGACTTAGGAGCGTGTCTGGATTGTGATTTTGAGGTCCGTAGCTGAATTAGGCTTGAAATGGCAAAAGTTGAGTTTTTGAGAAGTTCAACCGGGAGTAGACTCTTTGATATCGGGGTCGGATTCTGATTCCAGAAGTTGAGTAGGTCTGTAATATCAAATGTGACTTATGTGCAAAATTTGGGGCCAATCGGACATGATTTGATAGGTTTCAGCATAGGTAGTAGAAGTTTAAGGTTTTAAAAATCATTAAGCTTGAATTGGGTGCGATTCGTGTTTTTGTTTTTGATTGATGTGTTTTGAGGGCTCGACTAAGTTCGTATGGTGTTTTAGGACTTGTTAGTATCTTTTGTTGGGGTCTCGGGTGAATCAGGTATGTTTCGGATCATTTTCGAGTTCGCTTTGGAACATGTGAGAATTGCTGAAGCAATGCAGCTTCTGGTGTCATCGCACCTGCGGTATGGTTGGCTGCAGGTGCAGACACGCACGTGCGAGAGGAAGGTCGCAAATGCGGCCCCGTTCTAGGTAGTCAATGGTCGCATGTGCGACATAAGGACCACAGAAGCGGAGCCGCCCCTACAGAGGGGTGATCGCAGAAGCGAAGAAGGAGCTGGGTGAGAAGTCCGCAGAAGCGGACATTTGTTTGCAGGCGCGCAATCGCAGGTGCGGCCATTTGATCGTAAAAGTGGACCTAGGTATTTTAAGTCAAGTCCGCACCTGCGATGGAAATTCCGCAGGTGCAGCATCACTGGTGCGACTGTGGGTGCGCAGGTACGAGATCACTGGCCAGAAAAGGGGAAATTACGAGGGTTTGAGCTCATTTTCACTTTGGGACTTTGAGAGATCGGATTGAGGCAATAATTCCAGGGATTTTCAGTGGAAACTATTTGGTAATAATATTTCACTCATTTTTGGTTATATCCCTCTAATCTATTGTTAATTTCATTTTTAATTAAGGTTTTGGGTTGAGAAATTTGGGGAAAAAGTGGGAAAGTTCTTTAACCGAAATTTTTGATTTTGATTGAGATTTTGGTATCGGATTGGAGCAATTTGGTACGAGTGAACTCATGGTTGAACGGGTGTTCGTATTTTGTGACTTTTATAGGATTCCGGATGTGGACCCGGGTCGACTTTTTGACACGATTTTCCAATTTCTTGTTAAAGTCTTGATTTCATTAATTAGATTGGTTTCTTATAGTTATATTTATAGTATGTAATTGCTTTTGGCTAGATTTAGGCCCTCCGTAGTCGGAAAGTCGAGGAAAGGACTTTCTTGTTGAGTGATTGAGCTTGGTTTGAGGTAAGTGGCTTGCCTAACCTTGCGTGGGGAAATCCCCTTAAGATTTGGTACTGTTTCGAAACTTCCGTGATACGTGATTGCCGTGTACGCGAGGTGACGAGTGCGTACACGGGCTAATTATTGTAAAATCCGGTTTTCACTGAACAGTAACCTGTTTTATCTTAAATGAGTTATTCCACCATGTGTACTTATCTTGTTTAGCCTAATATCGCATGTCTACGTGTCTTAAATGCTTATTTGAACTCTGTGCATCATGCTTTGTTGAATCCGGACCTTTTCCTTGACTTGTACTTAGTCTTACACTATAGGATTTCTTGCTGAAATTGTTGTTTCTATCGATTTTGAGTTGTGTTTACTTTTGAGACTACGAAGTGGTACCTCGGGAGATCCCCTGTCGCATATTTACTTATAGGACTACGAGGCGGTACCTCCGGAGATCCCCGTTTCATATTTACTTTTGGGACTACGAGACGGTATCTCGGGATATCCCCGCTGCATATTTACTTTTGGGACTACGAGGCGGTACCTCGGGAGATCCCCTGTTGAGCATTTACTATTGGGACTACGAGACGGTATCTCGGGAGCACCCCTATTGTTTATTCCTATGTGTTGTGTTGTTATCTTCCTGTAATTTTTTCCTCGTCGTTAAATTCTCAGCCTTTCATTATATAGCTATATCTTCTGCCGTGTTTATTATATACTAGTAGGGCCCTGACCTGACCTCATCACTACTCTATCGAGGTTAGGCTTGGCACTTACTGGGTACCGTTGTGGTGTACTCATGCTACTCTTCTACACATGTTTTGTGTGCAAATCCATGTACTTCCTACCAGCCTCAATATCGGGGAGCAATGAGTTCGTGGAGACTTCAAGGTATGACTGCCTGTGTCCGTAGTCCTCGGAGTCCCCCTCTATTCCCTCCTATGTTGTTTTCTTTCAGTATTTTCCTTATACTCTGATGTATAGAGACACTTAGTTTTTCTCTTAGAAGTTTGTGACTTATTACCACCGGGTTTTGGGGACATTGTTATACTCGAGTGTTGATTTACTTGTACATGCCGAGCGACATTTTCCATTTATATAATTATCTGTTGGAGTTTAGTTGTTAAATTTTGTTATTATTTCAATTGTTCCGCAATTGTTAGGCTTACCTATTCATAGGGATTAGGTGCCGTCACAACATCTTATGGAGGGAGATTTGGATCATAACAAGAAAATACCTAGTAATTTTTTCTCATCCAATACAGTGTCCAATTACGGGTTCAAAGAGCTTTCGCGACTGAAATGTCGACATTCTGCTTTAGGCTGATGTTTATTGTTTACCTCGAAAATACAAGTAACAATTAAATTTGATTTGTGGTTTTAAAGATATGTGATTTAGTTCAATACCAATTAATAATCAAGAAGTATAAAGTATAGATGAAAGAAATAAATGAATAAAACCAGTGTTACATATACCGTACCGACCTCGAGCTCAGTGACCTCGAGATGAATAAAGCAAGAATAATAAAGTTAAAGGACAATTCTGATGAACAATGAGCGTAGTAGAGAGTATATTCTTTGCCAATGATTAGATGATCCTTACAAATGATTGGCGTCCCCTTTATATAATAAGGGAAAACCAAAATAAGCTACATTTCCATTTACTGTAAAGAATCTTATTAAGACAGATGTATAACCGCCTAGCACGGATTTGTACTGATTCGTACAAATCTATTCCAGAATTTACGCCATGATCTTTGGGACGTGGCGCAAATCTTGTTCTGTAACAAACTCATAACGGCACTGTCTCGAAGCCGGTCGTGCTAGGCTCCGAAGTTCCTCGTGCACTTCGATCCTCGGGCATTGCATTCTGTCTTCGAGCTCGAGTCTGGTCCATCGAGCTCAAACTTGACCTTACCTGAACTCGGGCTATAGCGACCCCTCGAGGGCGGGGAAGGTGAAGATGGAGTCCCCGAGGAGGAGGAGGTTCCCGAAGATAGAGCTCCCGCGGATGCAGTTCCTGAGGATGTTGCTTCCGAGGATGTAGCCCCGAAATAGATTATGTTCTTTCTTGTTTCTTTGTTTTTGTGAAAGGGCCCCTCGTGGTTGTTATAAATATATTTTGTAAACATCTCTTATAAATATAAAGAACCTCTTTGCTTCATCTTCGATTTGTGTTGAACTCCGTCGTCTTCATTTGTGAATAATTTTGATGACAACCCTTAGGTTTTTATTGATCAATGGGAGATCTTTATAATAGAATACCTCTTAAGGTTTTTGTTAATCCTCGAGCTAAGCATAAGTTGATTTGACGCGAGCTCGAGATGATGGGACTATTGAGTCCGAGTTGAGTGAGAGCAAAGTCTCGAACCCTATATGTTTTGTCCCTTAGGCCCTTTTATATCGGCCCTTAGGCTCTTTTAGGTTGGCCCTTAGGCTCTTTAGGTTGACCCTTAGGCTCTTTAAGTTGGACCAATTCGGCCTCTAATGCGGCTATAATTAATCCCTCTTTTCGGCTAAAAGACTTAGGGAAATATTTTCTATGCCTTAGCATGTGTTTTTTGTACCCGTTGGGTTTTTTGAAGGTTCGATCGATTGGAACCTTATTGTAATTTGTTTTTGTATCGATAATTGAATAACTCTTGAGGTTTTTTCGAAGGCTAATGTTATCGCAGCCTTTAAATTATTCGAGGGCTGATTTTATCGAAGCCCTTTTATCATTTGCTTTTGCCGAGGGTAGCCTGGTTTAACCGGTTTTTTTAGAGTGTTTGAAGGCCTTTAATTTATGTTGGAAGTCGGACGTCTCCGAGCCGCATTAATTTGATCGTAGCCTTTTTATATGATCGTAGTCTTTAATATGTCCGTAGCCTTCGGGTATGTTTCTCCGATTGACATACGGCTGGTACCATTCCTTGTTTGACCTCGATTCCCTGTCTGTATCCCTTGGGGGCTTGATTGCCAATCTATTAGGATGAACTGAACCCGAGGGGGCTCCCCACTGGTCGTCCTCGACCCTGATCTTTGACTTATAATGGTTATGCACGTCTGACCGCATCACAACTGGATACTCGATTAGATTCTGCTTTAATTATCGAGATGCAATCAAACTTCTTTCATTCAAATCCTGCATAAAAGCTTGTACTGCCCAGTCATCCGAAACCGTTGGTAATTCTATTCACTCTATCTGAAACCTAGACACGAACTCCCTCAACATCTCGTTGTTCCTCTGTTTTATCTTGAAAATGCCCGATTTCCTCGTTGCCACCTTATGGCCCTGGCGTGTGCTTTCACGAAGGCGTCTGCTAAGATATCAAATGAATCAATAGAGTTAGGAGGCAAGTTGTGATACCAAATCATGGCTTCTCTCGACAAAGTTTCCCCAAATTTCTTCAACAACACTGACTCGATCTCATCATTATTCAGGTCGTTTCCTTTGATCCCACGAGTATATGAGATAATATGATCATTAGGGTCGGTTGTCCCATTATATTTGGGTATATCGGGCATGCGGAACTTTTTAGAAATGGGCATCGGAGCCGCGCTCTGAGGGAATGGTTTTCGTATGAACTTTTTTGCATCTAAACCTTTCAAAACCGGAGGTACCCCCAGTATTTGGTCAACACGAGAGTTATAAGTCTCCACCTTTTTATCATTGTCCTCAATCTTCTTTTCCCCGGACTCAATCCTCTTGGTGAGCTCTTCTAGCATCTCCATAATGGTGCCCCGAGCCATTTTTGTTCGCCCTCTCTGGCACCGGTTCAGCACGTGGAGTGTTTTCTGGTTCAGCTATACTCGGAGTTTTGTTCTGACTCTGAACTTGAGCGATGGTGATCTGCTGAGCTTGCAGCATCTCGAATATCACTTAGACGCTGACTCCCCCATCTCCTATTCCTGGTGTTCCTTGGCCCCTAGATCGGGCTTCCCTGCGTATAGTCCCTTCGGGGTCTGCGCCTAGATCCGCATTCAATGCAATGTGCGAACTAACATCAACTGGTTCTACATTTTGCACTTCCCTTGGGTTTATTGGTGGTACACCGACCCCTACATTGTTGTTTTCCGTATGAAATCCAAGACCTTCGTTGTCATGAACAGGTGCATTTTGCGAGTTTAACATGTTTAATCCTGAGAATAAAAATTTCTTGACAAGAAAAATTGAAAAAATAACGTGTCTTATGAGAATCAGTAGTCAAATAATCACTATTATCTTTAGCCCCACGGTGGGCGCCAAACTGTTTACCTCGAAAATACGAGTAACAATTAAATTTGATTTGTGGTCTTAAAGATATGTGATTTAGTTCAATACTAATTAATAATCAAGAAGCATAAAGTATAGATGAAAGAAATAAGTGAATAAAACCAGTGTTACTTAAGCCGAATCGTCCTCGAGCTCAGTGACCTCGAGATGAATAATGCAAGAACAATAAAGTTAAAGGACAATTCTGATAAAAAATAAGCGAAAAGGAGAGAGTATATTCTTTGCCAATGATTAGATGATCCTTAAAAATGATTAGCGTTCCCTTTATATAATAGGGGAAACCCTAAATAAGGTACATTTCTATTTAGAGTAAAGAATCTTATTGGGACAGCTGTATAACCGCCTAGTACAGATTTGTACTGATTCGTAAAAATCTATTCCGGAATTTACGCCATGATCTTGGGGATGTTGCGGGAATCTTGTCCTTCTGTAACAAACTCATAACGGCACTGTCTCGGAGCAGGTCGTGCTTGGATCCGATGTTCCTCGCGCACTGCGATCCTCGGGCATTGCATTCTGTCTTCGAGCTCGAGTCTGGTCCATCGAGCTCGAACTCAACCTCACCTAAACTCGGGCTTAACGCGACCCCTCGAGCCCGAGAAATTGGCATACCTAATTTTGACCGTATACATTTATTGTATTCATTTGACTGGTGAAGCTACACAAGATCTATTTTTTTTCACCATTTACCATACAATTGATCAATTTTATAAACCAAAATTATGAGAAATTTATCTTTCTTGATTAATTTCGTCGGCTTAGTGTTAACCTCTATGAGCTTCTATAACTCGAGTTGAGGCTAAATGAGTAGAGAGTCGCCTGAAACCTGCCATAACAACCAACACCATACTAGGCGTGGAAAATGATGTCTTTTTTGTTTTTATGATCTTAAGTTTTTTTGGTTTAAAATAATGTTTGGTTGATGTCTCCGATTGGCTTAAAATTTCGTATGTCCATATGAAACGGCCTATTGAACAATACTCATTACTTTTCCATGACTAACATTCCTTTTTGGCGTTTCGGATTCATTTTTTGGTATTTCGGGGTCATGCAACATGAATTTATAATTATATCCACTTTTTGGTGTGTAATAATACATGTGGATTTTGTAAAAGAAATTTGACGGACTCCTATCGGCCTGAAATTTAGTAGGTCAATAAGAAACAACATAGTATTACCCATTATTTCGTCATGACTTTCGGGTTCATTTTGTTGTGTTTCATGGTCATGCAATACGAATTCGTGATTGTATCCACTTTTTCTTGTATATTAGTACATGCTAATTTTGTAGATTTTTTTAATTACTCCAATTGGCCTACAATTTCGTATCTTTATACGAAACTACCTAGTGAACAATACTCATCGCTTCGTCATGACTTTGGGGTACAGTTTTTGGTGTTCTGAGATCATGCAATATGAGTATTGGTCACAAGACCGTTTCCTATGGACTTATAAAATTTCAGACCAATCGGAGTCCATCAATTTTCTTTTACAAAATCAGCATTCACTTATTCACATAAAATATATATATAACTCCGATTGGTCTGAAATTTTATAAGTCCATAGGAAACGGTCTTGTGACCAATACTCATCGCTTTGCTATGACTAACATCACTTTTTAGTGTTTCGGGTTCATTTTTTGGTGTTTCGAGGTCATGCAATATGAATTTATGATTATATCCACTTTTTTCGTGTGTAATAGTATTGGTCAATCTAAAAAAAAAGATTTTGATGAATTCCTACTGGCCTAAAAATTTGTAGGTCCATAGGAAATGACATAATGACCGATACTCATTGCGTCACCATGACTTTCGGGTTTATTTTGATGGTATTTTACGGTTCTGCAATAAAAATTTGTAAAATTATATGTAATTTTTCATGTGCATTATTATTGCATTTTAATTTTGTAGAATTTTTTTGACGGATTCTGACTTGCCTAAAATTTCATAGCTCCATAGGAAACGGCATAGTGAACAATACTCATCGCTTCGCCATGACTTTTGGGTTAATTTTTGGTCTTCTGGCAACATAAATTTATGATTATATCCATTTTTTCGTGAGTATTGGTACATGCTGATATTGTTATAAAAAATCTAGCGGACTCCGATTGATTTGAATTTTGTAAGTCCATTCGAAATGGTCTAGTGACCAATATCATTACTTCGCCATGACTAACGTTTCCTTTATTTGCGTTTCAACTTTATTTTTTGGTGTTTTAGGGTCATGCAACACGATTTATGATTATATCCACTTTTTCGTGCTTATTAATACATGCTAAATTTGTAAAAAAAAAAAAAAATTGACGGACTTCGAGTGGCCTGATATTTCATAGGTCCACAAAAAATGGTTTAGTGACCAATATTTATTGCTGCATCATATTTTTAGGTTCATTTAATGGTATTCCGTGCTCATGCAATACGAATTTGTGATAATACCCATTTTTGTGTGCATTAGTAGATGTTAATTTTGTAGAATTTATTAGACGGACTTCGGTTGACCTGAATTTTCGTAGTTTCATAAAAAATGGTTTAATGACCAATATTTATCACTTTGCCATGACTTTCAGGTTTCTTTTTTGGTATTTTGGTGTCATGCAATACAAATTTAGGATTATTATATGCATTTGTTGTATTAGTTGGGACAAACTGATTTTGTAGAATTTCTTTTACGAACACCGATTAGTCTGAGATTTCGTAGGTCCATAGGAAACAGCCTAGTGACTGATATGTATAGCTTCGCCAAGATTTTCGAGTTCATATTTTGGTAATTCGGGGCCGTGCAATACGAATTTATGATTATATTCACTTTTTCGTCTATAAGTAAATGCTGATTTTGTAATTTTTTTTTGACAAACTCTAATTAGTCTGAAATTTTGTAGGTCAATAAGAAACGGCCTAGCGAACAATACTCATACCTTTACCATGATTTTGGAGTTCGTTTTATGGCATTTCATGGTCATGCAACACAAATTTGTGATTATATCCACTTTTTTGTGTGTATTAATACATGTCAATTTTATAGAATTTTTTAGCGGAACCCAATTAGTAAAAAATTTCGCTCGATTCCCAGATTTTCGTGTGTTATAGCCCACGCCTTCTGCATGGTCCCGATCGACCATACCCAAATTGCGTAACATTTTTTCGGCCCATCAAACAAGACCTAAGGAACTGTAGTCACCGCCTCACCGTGACCGTTACTCGCTTTTTGGCATTCTAGGGCCATAAAACTAGAATTCTGCCCGATTCCCAGATTTTTGTGTGTTACACCATGCCTCCTGCATGGGCTCGGGCAATCGGACCCGGATCGCCTTAAATTTTGTCGTCCCATAAAAAATAACCTATGGAATAATAGTCATCTCCTCTCCATGACCGTTATTTATTTTTTGGCTTTTTAGGGACAGAAAATTGAAATTCCACCCGATTTTTTGTGTGTTATAGCCCACACCTCCTATGTTGGCACGGGCAACCGGACCCGGATCGCCAAAAATTTTGTCGGTCCATCAAAAATTACCGAGGGAACAATAGTCACCACCTCGCCATGACCGTTACTCGATTTTTAGCATTTTAGGGCTATAAAATTAGAATTCCGCCCGATTCCCAAATTTTCATGCGCTATAGCCCACGCCTCCTGCATGGGCCTGGCTGATCGGACCCGGATAGCCTAATATTTTTTCAGCCCATCAAAAATAACCCAAGGAACAATAGTTACCATCTCACCAAGACTGTTACTCGTTTTTTGGCATTTTAGGGCCATATATTTGGAATTCCGCCCGATTCCCTGATTTTCGTATGCTATAGCCCATGCCTCCTGCATGGGCCTTGGCGACCAGAAAAGGACCACCTAATATATTTCCGGCATATAAAAAGTGATCTAAGAAACAATAGTCACCGCCTCTCCATGACCATTACTCATTTTTTTGGTATTTTAGGGCCATAAAACTAGAACTCTGCCCGATTCTCAGATTTTCGTGTGCTATAGACCATGCCTACTGCATGGGCCCGGGCAACTGGACTCGGATCATCTAAAATTTTGCAAGCCCATCAAAAATGACCTAAGGAACAATATTCACCGCCCTCGCTATGACTGTTTCTCATTTCATGGCGTTTTAGGGCCACAAAACTGGAATTCCGCCTAATTCCTAGATTTTCATATGTTATAGCCTACGCTTCCTACATGGACCCGGATGACCGGATCTAGATCCCGTCCAATTTTTTGGCCTATCAAAAATGACCAAAGGAATAAAACCACCACCTCACCATGACCGTTGCTCATTTTCGGATTTTTGGGGCATAAAATTGGAATTCTACCGGATTCCCAGATTTTGGTGTGCTATAGGCCATGCCTCCTGCATGGGCCCGAACACCTAGACCTAGATCGCCTAACATTTTTCCGACCCATAAAAATGACTTACGGAACAATAGTCACTGCCTTTTCATGACCGTTAATCATTTGTGGCGTTTTAGGGCTATAAAACTGGAATTCCGCTCGATATCCAGATTATCGTGTGCTATAGCCCACGCCTCTCGCATGGACCTGGACGACCGGACCCGAATCGCCTAAAATTTTGCCAGCCCATTAGAAACGACCTAAGAAACAACAGTTACTGTCACGCCATGACTGTTACTCATTTTTTGACATATCGGGGCCATAAAACTGGAATTCTGCTCGATTTCCAGATTTTCATGTGCTACATCCCACGCCTCCTACATGAGCTTAGGCGACCGAAATCGGTGTAACAACTTGACTGGTTGTCTTGTGTATTTGCACTCGGTTTCCCCTTTTGATACTTCACACATGTGTAATTTAGGTTTTATGACTTGCGGGGTCGATTGGTTTCGTTCCAGGATGATTTCGGGTTGATTTAGACCCTTTGGCTCTTGGCTTAAAAGCCTAAGTTGATTATGTTGAATAATGTTTTACTTTTGTGAAAATGATCCCGAAATGGTATTTTGATTGCTTTGATAGATCATGATTTTGGGCTTGAGCATGTGCCTAGAATGGAATTCGAAAGCCCATAGGTTGATTTGAGTTGTTTTGCTTAAAATTGGAAATTTAAGGTTTAGAAGTTTGACCATAGGTTGACTTTTGGCTATCAGATTCAAATTCGGTTTTGGGACATATAATATGTCTATTATGCTATTTATAACTTATCTGCAATATTTGGTGTCATTTGGAGTTCTTTTGATAGGGTTCGGACACTTGGTTGCATTTCTAGAGGTTCTTGAACTTTACTTTGAAATTCATGCATTATGGGTCCAATTCATAGTTCTAGATGTTCTTTTGTGTTTTCATCACACGAGCGAGTTCGTATGATGTTTTTAGACTTGTGTGGATGTTTGGTTTGGAGCCTGAGGGCTCGGATGAGTTTCGGACGTGTCGCAGGATGGTTTGGACTGAAAATAGAACTGCAGGTGTGCTGATGCCAAAAGTGTCACAATTGCGAACACCAGCATCGCAAATGCGATCCTAGCAGGGGGTATCAGATGTCGCAATTGCAATACCTGGGTCGCAATTGTTAATAGTGTCAGGATTGGGTAGGCTCACATTTGCGACAAAAGTGTCACATTTGCGATAAGGACAGGCTTTGCAAATGCAAAGCCCATGTCGCATTTGTGACTTCCCGTAAGGCTGTCAGAGGCCGCATTTGCGTCGCAATTCCGACAACTACAATTGAACAAAAGGGCCGGGAGTCGGGATTTAGTCTCATTTCTCACATTTTTAGAACCCTAGACTCGGTAGGAGGCAATTTGGAGATGGGATTTTCATCTACAAACATTGGGTAAGTGATTCTAATCAATTTCCAACTATATTTCATGATTATATCTTAGATTTAACATCAAATTTATGTGAATCAAAGTGAAAAGTTGAGAAATTTTGCCCAATTTCTGAAAAATGAGAATTCGATTTTTGAGAGTCGATTGGAATTCGAATTTTGAAACAAAACAAATATATGGACTCGTGAGATTTTGGGTAGTGGGAATCCACCCTTGGACCCAGGTTTTGACTGGCGGGCACAGGGTTGACTTTTTGTTGAATTTTCTAGAACTTTATAAAGATCAAAGCTTTATCCATTGTAATTATTCTCCCTTGCATTGGTTGATGATATTAAGTCACTTTTGGTTAGATTTGAGCTGTGTGAAGGCGAATTTTAGCGGAAAAACTATTTCCGAGGGTTGAGTTGGCCTAGTTAAGGTAAGTATCTTGCCAAACATTGTGTAGGGCAAATTTCCCCTTAGGATTTGGGATTGATTGTGCTATTTGTGTTATGTGAAAACCATGTACGCAAGGTGACGAGTGGGTACACGGGCTATATGTGGTATTTGACCGATTTAGGTATTTAGACTATTTCCATGACTTTAAATGAATTGTCATAACATGTTATATCCCTCATTGTTAATCAACTCTTACATATATTAGTTTACCCTTACATGCTTTATTTGACATTGTTAGCACTTGTTCTATCTCTTACGTGTTATTTTACTCTTAAATGCTTAGTTGAAGTTAGTCTTGCTTATTATCTTGTTACCTCTTAAATTTTTTAATTACCTTTACTTGATATTGTTATTTCTTGGAATATCTTCTTGCTGAGTTATTGGTGTTGAAGTTGTAAAATCCGTTATCATATTGAGATAAAGTTGCTAATTGTTGAGATATCTTTCTTGTTGAGCAATTTACATTCATTTTGTTATTTTGGAGATTCTTGTACACGTTGTGGTTGAGTCATGGGCTATTTGTTGTGGAAACATTAGTATTATTGATTCTTTTGGAAAGTTATGGCATATGGGCACTTGTGGTGCCAGTTGGGATAATGTTGTGATATTGATACGCATGCGGTGGTATAAGGCTAGGGGTTGATACGCATGCGATGAGATAAGATGAGCTTGATATGCGCGTTGCTAGTAAGGGAACTACTTGAAGCCACGTGGTATGATAAGGCGGGCTAAAACGAGGGTAGCTATTTCGGAAAAAATGATTTTTCAAAAAGTAAATGCAAGGCTTCCGCGGTGATATAAGGGAAGATTGTGATAGAAATTGTAAAATTGAATACGAGGCGGTAACCTCGGTTGTGATTCTTGATGTGCATTTCATATTGAAAAGAGTTATTGGTTGAACAATTCTTGTTGCTTTTATTCTTCCTTGTCTTACCAGTTTTGTTCGTATTTGATTATTTGTGGTTCTTGTTATTTGCTTCCTTCTTGTTGTCTTTATGCTTATAATTCTGTCATTAGCTACATTATTAAATTGCCTTGATATCATGTATTTCTCCGCTCTTCATTGCTTCTTTTTATTATAATTTTGTTCCATTGATCCTCTCCTACTAGGTGTCTTGACCTGGACTCGTCACTACTCTACTGAGGTTAAGATTAATACTTAGTGGGTACCGTTGTGGAGTACTCATACTACGCTTCTACACAGTTTTGTGCAGGTCCAGGTACGTCTGCCCATGCTGGACGCTAGAGATTTATTGACTAGCTGGTTTTGGAGACTTCAAGATATACCTACTCAAAGTCTGCATGCCTCGGATTCACCTTCTTTCTTTAGACATTCTACTGTTTATTCTGTGTTTCAAAACAGTATTGTATTATGAGACTATTAGTTTTGCAGAGCTTATGACTTTGTTCCACCAGATTTTGGGAAATTAGTTATTATTGTACTGTTGAATTTTATTATAATAGTATAATGGGTTAATTTGAGATTTTAGTATTATTTTTGCTATTTTTTTATACATGTTAGGCTTACCTAGTCTTAGAGACCAGGTGTCATTACGACATCCTAAGGTGGAAAATTGGGGTTGTGACTACCGGATCGCCTCAAATTTTGTCGGCTCATCAAAAACGAACTTAGGAACAATAGTCACTGCCTCACCCTGATCGTTTCTACTTTTTTGCATTTTATGGCCATAAAACTGGAATTTCACTTGATTCTCATATTTCCGTGTGATATAGCCCACGTATCCTGCATGGGCCCGGGCGACCGGACCCGGATTGCCTAAAATATTGTCGGCCCATAAAAAATGATCTAAGGAATAATAGTTACCGCCACGACATAAGCGTTACTTGTTTTTAGCGTTTTAGGGCCATAAAACTAGAATTCTTCCTAATTTCCAGATTTTCCTATGCTATAGACCACACCTCCTGCATAGGCCCGGGCAACTGGACCCGGATAACCTAAAATTTAGTCGGCCCGTCAAAACGACCGAAGGAACAATAGTCATCGCCTCACCATGATCGTTACTCATTTTTTCACGTTTAGACCATAAAACTGGAATTCCCCCCGATTTCCTGATTTTTGTGGGCTATAGCTCACACCTCCTGCATAGGCCGGGCGATCGGTTCCAACTCGCTTGAAATTTTGCCGGCCCATCAAAAACGATCAAAGGAAAAATAGTAATTGTCTCGCCATGACTATTACTCATTTTTTGGCGTTTTAGGGCCATAAAACTTGAATTCTGCCTGATTCCCAACTTTTGGTAAGTTATAGCCCACGCCTCCTGCATGGGCCCGAGCGACCAGACACGAATAGCCTAATATTCAACCGGACCTTCAAAAATATCCTAAGAAAAAATAGTCACCATCTCGCCATGACTGTTGTCATTTTCTGGCATTTTAGGGCCTTAAAGTTGGAATTCCGCCCGATACCCAGATTTTCCTGTGCTATAGCAAACGCCTCCTTCATGGGCCAAGGCGACCGGACCCATATGGCCTAAAAATTTTTCAGGCCATAAAAAATGACCATAGGAACAATAGTCACCGCCTCTCCATGATTGTTACTCGTTGTTTGGCATTTTATGGCCATATAACTGGAATTCCGCCAGATTTCCAAATTTTCGTATGCTATAGCCCACGCCTCATGCATGGGCCCAGGCAATCGGACCTGGATCACCTAGAATTTTGCCGGGCCATCAGAAACGACCATAGGAAAAATAGTCACCGCCTTGCCTTGACCGTTAATCATTTTTTTTCATTTAGGTCCATAAAATTAGAAATTCGCCCGATTCCTAGATTTTCGTGTGCTATGCCCACGCCTCTTAAATGGGCTAGGAAACCGGACCCGAATCGCCTAAAATTTTGTCGGACATTAAAAAAAGACCGTAGGAAGAATAATCATCACCTTGCCATGACCGTTGCTCGTTTTTTGGCATCTTAGGGCCATAAAACTAAAATTCTAACGGATTCCTAGATTTTCATTTGCTATGACCTATGCCTCATGCATGGGCCAGGGTGACCAGACCCGGATCGCCTAAAACTTTACCGGCCTATCAAAAATGACTAAAGGAACAATAGTCACTGCCTCTCCATCACTCATTTTTTGCGCTTTAGGATCATTAAACCGGAATTGCGCTCGATTCCCAACTTTTCATGTACTATAGCCAACGACTCCTACATGGGCCTGGGCGGTCGGACCCGGGTCGCCTAATATTGCAGGCTCATCAAAAACGTCATAAGAAAAATAGTCACCACCTCGCCATGACTGTTACTCATTTTTTGGCATTTTAAGTCCTTAATGTTGGAATTCCGCTCCATTCCCAGATTTTCGTGTGCTATAGCCCATGCCAACGGCATGGGCCCAGGAGACCGGACGCGGATCGCCTTAAATTTTTTTGTACCATCAAAAACGATAGTAGGAATAACAGTCACCACCTCGCCATGACTGTTACTCATTTTTTTGGCATTTTAGGGCCATAAAATTGAAATTTCACCTGATTCGTGCATTTTCGTGTGCTATAGCGCAGCTTCCTACAAGGGCCGGTCGAGTGCACTCGGATCGTGTATATTTTTGTCGACCGATCAAAATTGACTTAGGAACAATAGTCACCGCTTCGCCATGACCGTTTCTCATTTTTTTGGGTTTAAAGGCCATAAAACTGGAATACCCCCGTCCCCACCCCCCCCCCCAAACCGATTTTCAGATTTTTCTATGCTATTGCCCACGCCTCCTACATGGGCTCAAACGACCGGATCCCAATCGCCAAAAATTTTTCCGACCTATCAAAAATGACCAAACAATAGACACCGCCTCGCCATGACTGTTACTCATTTTTTTCGCATTTTAGGGCCATAAAACTGGAATTTTGCCCGGTTCCTAGACTTTCGTGGGCTATAGCCCACGCCTCCTGCATGGGACCGCGCGATCGAACCCGGATCACCTAAAATTTTGTCGGCCCATAAAAAACGACCTAAGGGACAATAGTCACCGCCAACCCCTTGATCGTTACTCATTTTTTGGCGTTTTATATCCATAAAACTGGAATTCCTCTCGATTTCCAGATTTTCGTGTACCATAGCCCATGCCACCTGCTTGGGCCCAGGTTACCTTACTCAGATCGCCTAAAAAATTTTCCGAACCATAAAAAATAACCTAGGAACAATAGTTACTAACTTGCCATGACTGTTACTTATTTATTCGCATTTTAGGGTAATAAAACTGAAATTCCACCAGATTCCCTGGTTTTTATGTTCTATAGTCTAAGCCTCCTGCATGGGCCCGGACGACCGGACTAGGATCGCCAAAAAGTTTTTCGGCCCATAAAAATGACCTATGGAACAATATTCACTTTCTCGCCATGACCATTACTCATTTTTTGCGTTTTAAGGCCACAAAACTTGAATTATGCTTGATTCCCAAATTTTCGTGTGCCATTGCCCACGCCTCCTGCATGGGCCCAGAAGATCGGACACGAATCGCCTAAAATATTATCGTCCGATTAAAATAACCTAAAAAACAATAGTCACCGCTTCGCCATGACTGTTACTCATTTTTTAGCGTTTTAGAGCCATAAAACTAAAATTCTGCACGCCTCTTGTATGAGCCCGGGCGATCGAACCTGGATTGCTTAAAATTTCGGCGGCCCGGTCTAAGGAACAATAGTCACTACTTGCCATATACTCATTTTTTTGGCATTCTAGGTAGGGGTGTTTATCGGGCGGATAATTACGCTTAACGGTTTGGCTTATCGATTATCGGATTATAAATGTACTAATCCGCTAGCCATCGAATAAGGCAACGAGCGGATTGGTACCGGATTAATGATTCTCAGGCAGTTTATCGACTAAACCGAATAAATTTTTTTGAACAATCCTAGTCTTGTGAATACCAAACGGCCAAACCTGATAAAGTGATTCGACTCCCTCGTTAGTTTGTACTGCACTTTAGTTTACCGGGCTTCTTCACACTTTTTGCTACATGATAGAATCTGTTCACTTTGTAGTTTTTACTACACTAATGCATTTATTATAAGTATTTCTTTTAGTTGCATAACTAACCGTTTCATGTCAAAGAAAGGAAACGCTGAAAACTGATCAAACTGATTGAAAACTTATTTTCAATCAAGCATGTACATCCAGGTGGTGTGTTTATATATAATTCCTTTTGAAGTCTTTAAAGGAGGTAGATCCACATATAGTTAATGGGAATAATTGAAGATATGTATATGTTAGTGTGGGTACAATTTTCCATGTGACGATGGATTGGCCACATCAATCAAAACTGCATAGTTCACCAGCTTTTATACCTTTTCGTTGTGGTACTTCATATGGGGACCTCCTCTTTTAACGACTCAACTGTTCTTGTTTCAACTAGTTATTTTGGTGATTAGATTACTCTTAACTGGTCCTTTTCATGTGTTACCCCCATTCAGCTGGTGTCAAAGATCATCAATTCATCAGTCCGAAGCATCAACCAAAGCTAAAGGATGTCAGACAAGTAATGTGGCATAAAGTAAGTTAGGGTTTCAATAGTATTTTATATATATAAGGGTAAAAGTATAAATATAAAAAATTCTTAACAGGTTAATAGTTTATTCGATAAGAAAATTGATTAATCCGCCCCTAAACCGTTAAGCCGTTAATCATAAAATCTCAATCTGTTCACTAACCACTACTCCGATTACCTGATACCAATAAGCCAATAAGCCATCAACTCGGTTCTGTTAACGGTTACGATTCGATTTTGAACAGCTCTAGTTCTAGGGCCATTAAATTGGAATTTCGTGCGATTCTCAAATATTTGTGTGTTATAGCCCACGCCTCCTGCATGGGCCCGGTCCCAGACTCGAATTGCCTAAAGTTTGCCGGCCCATCAAAAATAACTTAAGAAACAATAGTCGGCGCCTCTCCATGACCGTTACTCATATTTTAGTATTTTAGGGCCATAAAACATATATTCTGCACGATTCCTAAATTATTGAGTACTATAACCCACGTCTCCTATATAGGCCCCGGCGACCGGATCCGGATCGCATAAGATTTTACCGCCCATAAAAAAAAGACTTAAGGAACAATAGTCACCGCCTCGCCATGACTATTACTCTTTTTTTTTGGTGTTTTAGGGGCATTAAACTGGAATTTCGCCTGATTGTCATATATTTGTGTGCTATAGCCCACGCCTCCTACATGGTCCCGGACGACCGGACCCGAATCGCTTAAAATATTGTCGGCCAATCAAAAATGACCTAAGAAACAATAGTCATTTCCTCTCCTTGACCATTGCTTATTTTTGGCAATTTTGGACCATAAAGTTGGAAATCCGCCCGACTCCTAGATTTTATGCGTTATAGATCATGCCTCCTGCATGGGCCCGGGCGACCAGACCCAAATTGCCTAAAATTTTGCCGGCCCAACAATGTAGACCTAAGAAACAATAGTCACTGCCTTGCCATGACCGTTACTAATTTTTTTGGCATTTTAGAGCTATAAAAGTAAAATTCTACCTGATTCCCGGATTTTCGTGTGTTGCCTCCCACATGGGCCCGGGTGACCAGACTTGGATCGCATACAATTTTGCCGACCCATAAAAAATGACCTATGAAATAATAGTCACCGCCTCGCCATGACAATTACTTGTTTTTTTGGTGTTTTAAGGGGATAACACTGAAATTCCGCCCGATTCTCAGATTTTCGTGTGCCATATCACATGGCTCCTATATGTGCCCAGGCAACCAATCCCGAACCGCCTAAAGTTTTGCCGGCCAATCAATATCGACCTAAGGAACAATTGTCACCACCTTGCTATGACAGTTGCTCGTTTTTTGGTGTTTTAGGGCCATAAAACTGGAATTCTGCCAGATTTTTAGATTTTCGTGTGCTATAGCCCACACCTCGTGCATGGGCCCTGGCAACCGAAATGGGGTCGCCTAAAGTTTTGCCAGGCAATCAAATACGACCTAAGGAACAATATTCATTGTCTCGCTATGACCTTTACTCGTTTTATGGGGTTTTAGGGCCATAAAACTGGAATTCCATTCGATTCCCAGATTTTCGTGTGCTAGACCACGCGACCTGCATGGAACCGGGCGACCAGACCCAGATCGCTTAAAATTTTGCCAGCCCAGTAAAATTGACCTAAGGAACAATAGTCACCACCTCGCCATGGCCGTTACTCATTTTTTGGCATTTTAGAGCAATAAAATTTAAATTACACCCGATTCCCAAATTTTCGTGTGTTATAGCCCACGCCTCCTGCATGGCCTGGCGACCGGACCTGGATCGCATACCATTTTGCTGGCCCATCAACAATGACCTAAAAACAATAGTCATTGTCTCGCCATGACAGTTACTCGTTTTTTTGGTGTTTTAGGTCGATAAAATTGAAATTTTACCTAATTCTCATATTTTCGTGTACTATTGCCCACACCTCCTACATGGGGCAGGGCGACCGTATTCGGATCACTTAAAATTTCGCTGGCCAATCAAAAATGACCTAAGGAACAATAGTCACCACCTATCCATAATTGTTACATGTTCTTTGGCGTTTTAGGGCCACAAAATAAGAATTTTGCCTGAGTCCCAAAATTTCGTGTGCTAATAGCCGACGCCTCCTGCATGGGCCCCGGACGATCGGACCCAGATCGTCAAGGATTTCGCCAGCCTATCAAAAATAACCTAAGGAACAATAGTCACTGGCTCTCCATGACCGTTGCCCGTGTTTTGGCATTTTTATAGCCATAAAACTAGAATTCTACGTGATTCCTAGATTTTTGTGCATTATAGCCCACGCCTCTTGCATGGGCCCGGGTGACTGGACCCGGATCACCTAATATTTTGCCGGCCCCCTAGAAACAACCAAAGGAACAATAGTCACCGCCTCGCCATGACCGTTACTCTTTCTTTGGAATTTTATGGCCATATAATTGAAATTCTGCCTGATTCCCAGATTTTTGTATATTATAGCCCACACCTCTTGCATGTGCCCATGCGACCGGACCCGGATCGCCTAAAATTTTGTCGGCCCATCAAAAACGACCAAAGGAACAATAGTCACCGCCTCGCCATGACGGTTACCCATTTTTTTGGCATTTTAGGACCATAAACTAAAATCCACCCGATTACTAAATTTTCGTGCGCTATAGTCCACGCCTCCTGCATATGCCTAAGCAAAATCCGGATCACCTTAAATTTTGTCGAGCCATAAAAAATAACCTAAAGAATAATAGTCACCTACTCGCCATGACCATTACTCTTTTTTTGGCGTTTAAGGGCCATAAAAGTAGAATTCCGCCAGATTCCCTTATTTGTGTATTATAGCCCACACCTCCTGCATGGGCCCGAGCGACCGCATTTGGATCGCCTAAAATTTTGTCGGACTATCAAAAATAATCTACGAAACAATAGTCACTACCTTACCATGAACGTTACTCATTTTTTGGCGTTCTAGGGCAATAAAAATAAAATTCCCATGATTCTCAAATTTTCGTGTGTTATAGCCCACGCCTCCTGCATGGGCCCGGGCAACCGACGTTGAATCGCCTAAAATTTTGTCGGCCCATCAAAAGTAACCTAAGGAACAATAGTCATCGCCTCTCCATGACCATTACTCATTTTTTGGCGTTTTAGGGCCATTAAACCGGAATTCCGCGCGATTCTCAGATATTTATGTGTTATAGCCCACGCCTCCTGCATGGGCCCAAGACCAGACCCGGATTGCCTAAAATTTTTTGACCCATCAAAAATGACTAAAAGAAAAATAGTCGGCGCCTCTCTATGACCGTTACTCAGTTTTTGATGTTTTACGGCCACAAAACAGAAATTTTGCCTGATTCCTCTATTTTTGAGTGTTATAGCCCATACCCCCTACATGCGCCTGGGCGACCCAACTCGGATCGCATAAAATTTTACCGCCCATAAAGAACGACCTAAGAAACAATAATCACCAACTTTTCATGATCGTTACTCATTTTTTGGCGTTTTAGGGCCACAAAAAAGGAATCCTGCCCGATTCCTAAATTTTTGAGTGCGATACGACACGCCTCCAGTATAAGCCAAGGCGACTAGACCCGCATCACCTAAAATTTTGTCGACCCATCATAAACAATCAAACGAACAATAGTCACCACCTCTCCATTATCGTTACTTGTTTTTTGATATTTTAGAACCATAAAACTAGAATTCCGCCCGATTTCCAAATTTCGTGTGTTATAGCCCACGCCTCCTGCATGGGCCTGAGCGACCTGACCTGGATCGCCTTAATTTGCTAGCCCATCAAAAACGATCTAAGAAACAATATTCACCGCCTCTCCATTACCGTTACTCTTTTTTCAGGTTTTAGGGCCATAAAAATGGAATTCCGCCTGATTCCCAAATTATCATGTGTTGTATCCCACGCCTCCAAAATGGGGACGGGCGACCGGATCCTGATCGCCTAAAATTTTGCCGGCCCATCAAAAATGACCTATGGAACAATAGTCACCACCTCTCCATGACGGTTACTCGTTTTCTGTCGTTTTGGTGCCATAAAACTTGAATTTCGCCCGATTCCCAAATTTTCGTATGCTATAACCCACGCCTCCTGCATGGGCCCGAACAATCGCACCCGAATTGCCTAAAATTTTGTCGGTCCATTAAAAACAACCGAAGGAACAATAGTCATCGCATCGCCATGACCGTTACTCATTTTTGCATTTTACGGCCGTATAATCGGAATTCTGCTCGATTTCCAGATTTTCGTATATGTCTCGACCCCGGTTCGCCCTCCGTGAACCATCGTGACGGCACCTAGTCTCTACGACTAAGTAAGCCTAAATTTGCAAAAAAGAAACCAAAATTTGCGAAAGAAAAACAATTTAAAACAGAAATAAGAAATAACCAGTATATAAATGTGCCACTCGGCATACACCATGTTTAACTCTCAAAACCAACACATAAATCCAAGACCCGGAAACCCATGAATCACAAGCTAAGAAGTACTACATATCTCTAATTCCAGATTGTCTAACAAAGAAAAGAAATATAGAAGGGCTAATACTTAAAAGCGAGAATAGAAAGGGACTCCTCGGTCTGCGGACGCGGCAAATATACCTTGAAGTCTCTACAGAAGCGCCTCGCCTCAAAAATGATAAGACTGAGCGAAAGTACCTGGATCTGCACATGAAAAACATGTGCAGAAGGAGCATGAGTACACCACAGCGGTACTCAGTAAGTGCCAAGCCTAACCTCGATCGGGTAGTGACGAGGAAGGTCAGGGCCCTACTGAGGTTAAATAAAATATAAAGGTTAACAGTGTGAAATAAACAGTATAAACAAGTGCGACAGTAAGAAATAACATAGAATTGGAAGAACAACAACAACTAGAACAGAGACAAAAAAACCATGGAAAGAATACAGCTCAACACAGAGATAACAACCGGGGTACCTTTCAGGATACCGTCCTGTAGTCCCAATTACAATTATCCAGTGAATCTCCCGGGATACCGTCCCGTAGTCCATCATATATGTGTCCGAAGGATCTCCCGGGATACCATCCCGTAGTCCATCATATATGTGTCCGAAGGATCTCCCCGGATACCGTCCCGTAGTCCAACTATCAATGCGCGGGGGATCTACCGGAATCTCGATCCGTAGTCCCCAAATATAAATACCCAGTACTGGAGGTGCAGGGGGATCTACCGGGAATCTAACCTGTAGTCCCAAAGTAAATATGTGGGGGATCTACTGGGAATCTAACCTGTAGTCCCAAAGTTAATGTGCAGGAGGATCTACCGGGAATCTAACCCGTAGTCCCAAAGTAAACAGATAAGGGGGGAGCTAACGGAATCCCACATCCGTAGTCCCAATCTAAATACACAGCAGCAGCAAGAAAATATTCAGAGAAGGGAAATTCCATATTAAGACAACAGATACTTCTAGCCTAGCATGCTGCACAGAGTTCAGGTAAACAGATTAAACAATTAGGACAATTAAATCACTTAGACAAGACTCGGATCGCCTAAAATTTTTCTGGACCATCAAATACGACCTAAGGAACAATAATAACTGTCTTGCGATGACCGTTACACGTTTTATGGCATTTTAGGGCCATATAACTAGAATTTCGCCCGATTCCTAAATTTTCGTGTGCTGTAGATCACGCCTCCTGCATGGGCCCGGATGACCAGTCCGTAATAGCCATAAAATTTTCCGGCCCATAAAAATGACCTAAGAAATGATAGTTACCACCTCGTCGTGAACATTACTCGTTTTTTTGCGTTTTAGGGCCACAAAACCCACATTTTTTGTGTGCTATCGCCCACGCCTTCTGCATTGGCCCAGGCAACCGGACCCGGATCGCTTAAATTTTGGCTGCCCATAAAATGACCTAAGAAATAATAGTCACCGCCTCACCATGACCGTTGCCATATTTTGGCATTTTAGGGTCATAAAACTGGAATTCTACTCGATACCCATATTTTCTTACGTTATAGCCCGTGCCTCCTACATTTGCACAAACGACCGGACCGGGATCGCCTAAATTTTACCGTACATAAAAACGACCTAAGGAACAATAGTCACTGCCTCTCTATGACCGTTACTCATTTTTTGCATTTTAAGGCCACAAAATAGGAATTCCGCTCGATTCTCAAATATTTGTATTCTATAGCCCATGCCTCAAGCATGAGACTGGGCGACCGGACCCGGATCGCCTAAGAAGTTAGCGCCCATAAAAATGACCTAAGGAACAATAGTCACCGCCTATCCATGATTGTTACTCTTTTTTGCATTTTAAGGCCACAAAACAAGAATTCTGTCTGATTCCCAAATATTTGTGTGTTATAGCCCACACTTCATGCATAGGACCGATCGACCGAACCCGTATCGCCTAGAATTTTGTTGGCCCATCTGAAACAACCTACGAAATAATAGTCACCGCCTCGCTATGACCGTTACTATTTATTGGCATTTTAGTGCCATAAAACCGGAATTCTACCCAATACTCAGATTTTTATGTGCTATAGCCCACACCTCCTACATGGGCTCGAACAATTGGACTCGTATCGCCTAAATACCACACATAAAAACGACCTAAGGAACAATAGCCACCACCTCTCTATGACCATTACTCATTTTTTGGAGTTTTAAGGCCACAAAACAACAATTCCGCCTGATTTTAAAATATTTGTGTGTTATAGTCCACGCCTCATTCATAGGCCCAGGCGACTGGACCCGGATTGCCTAAAATTTTGCTGGTCCATCAGAAACGACCTAATGAACAACAGTCACCGCCTCGACATGACCTTTACTCATTTTTTGGCGTATTAGTTTCATAAAACTAGAACTGTGCCCGATTTCAGAATTTTCGTGTGCTACAGCCCATGCCTCCTACTGGGTTCGGAAGACCGGATCCGATCGCCTAAAATTTTGTGGGCCCATAAAAAATGACCTAAGAAACAATAGTCACCTATTGTCATGACCGTACTCATTTTTTTTGCCTTTGAGGACCATAAAACTAGAATTTCGCATGATTCACAAATTTCATGTGCTATATAGCCCACGCCTCCTGCATAGGTTCAAGCGACCGAACGCGAATCACCTAAAATTTAGTTGGCTCATCAAAAACGGCCTATGAAACAATATTCGCCGCCTCTCCATGACTTTACTCGTTTTTAACGTTTTTGGGCCATACAACTGAAATTCCGCGCGATTCCCAGATTTTCATTTATTATAGCCATGCCTCCTGCATGGGCCTGGGTGATCGGAACCGGATTACCTAAACATTCGTCGGCCCATCAAAAATGACATAAGAAACAATAGTCACCGCTTTGCCATGACTGTTACTCATTTTTTTACCTTTGAGGGCCATAAAACTGGAGTTGCACCAGTTTTTTAGATTTTCGTGTACCATAGCCCATGCCTCCTGCGTGGGCCTCGGCGACCGGATCCGGATCGTCTAAAATTTTGTCGGCCCATCAAAAACGACCTAAGGAGTAATAGTCACTGCCACGCCATTTATTACTCTATTGTGGCATTTTAGGGGCATAAAACTGGAATTCTACCCGATACCAAGATTTTCGTGTGCTATATCCCACGCCTCCTGCATGGGCTCAAACGACGAGACCCGGATCGCCTAAAATTTTACCGCCCAATTAAAACGACCTAAGGAACAATAGTCACTGCCTATCCATGACCATTACTCATTTTTTGCGTTTTAGGGCTACAAAACAGGAATTCCGCCTCATTCCCCCATTTTTGTGTGCTATAGCCCACGGCTCATGCATGGGCCCGGACAAACGGACCCGAATCGCCTAAAATTTTTCCGGCCCATCAAAATCGACTTAAGGAATAATAGTCACCACCTCGCCGTGGTTGTTACTCATTTTTTGGTGTTTTAGAGTTATAAAATTGTAATTCTGCCCGATTCAAAAAATTTTGCGGCCTATAGCCCATGCCTCCTGCATGTGCCCAGGCGACCAGACCTAGATTGCCTAAAATTTTGCTGGCCCATCAAAATGACTTACGAAATAATAGTCACCGTCTCGCCATGGCCCTTACTCATTTTTAGCATTTTAGGGCCATAAAATTGGCATTCCGCGCGATTCTCAGATTTTCGTACTCTCTCTACATTTTAAGATTTAATGACAAACGGTAAAATTTATAGTTGCAGTTCAAATTAATGCATCATGTGTCATAAATATAAATAAAAAGACCGTCTTAAAGTAGATTGATTTACATATGGAGAAATTCTATTGAAAGATGAATACCTTGAAAAAATAGAATTATTCTCTCATGCCATGTAGAGGTTTATTATGTCATGTCTTTCTAATAAATGACGTCATATTTTCTTAAAACCTTTCTTCCTTGCTATCAAGTAATCGAAGTGAAGTTTTTCTCTATTTTTTCGAATCCAGTATTCTATTATGAGAATTCTAGGCAAATAGTAGTTTTAAAATATTAAAATAATTTTTTTTCAAGTGTAAATACTTTAAAATGTTTTTTTGAATTACTTAATTTATATAATGGCCATACGAAATTCTACTAATTTTGAAGAGAAATATAATGTTTACCTCGAAAATACGAGTAACGATTAAATTTGTTTTGTGGTTTTAAAGATATGTGATTAGATTCAATACCAATTAATAATCAAGAAATATGAAGTAAAAATGAAAGAAACAAGTGAATCAAACCAAAGTTACTCAGCAGCGGCGACCTCGAGCTTAGTGGCCTTGAGGTAGGTTCAGAGCAATAAGAACAATTACGTAAGAAAAGTAAAGAAAGAACAGTAGAGCTAAAGGACAATTCTGATGAACAGTAGGCAAAAAGTACAGAGTATATTCTTTGCTCAATGATTAGGGGAACCCTAAATAAGGTATATTTCTATTTACAGTAAGAAATATTCTTGGTAAAGCTGTCTAATCGCCTAGTACGGAATCGTACAATAATATTCCGGGATTTGCGCCATGATCTTGGGGACGTGGTAGGGATCTAGCCCATTCTTTTACAAGTCCATAACGGTCCTATTCCGGGGTCGAGCACACTTGACCTCGGTACGTATCGTGCTCTGTCTTCGAACTCGGGTCTGGTCCTTCGAGCTCGAACTCGACCTTGTCTGAACTCGGACTTTGGACAACCTCTCGAGCATATAAATCGAAGGCATATGATCTCGACCGTATACAGATAATCCCCGTGTTTCTCAGAGTAAGATGATAAGAAACGATTTGAACCTCACTTTCTCGGAGTCTTTAGTGATGACGTCATTTCCGTGATGTAGGCACTCGAAGTGACTGAAACGTCCTGTCGGTTCCCTTCCCCAAAACATTAAATGTACGCTAGTGCTGGTCGGCCATTAGCGCCGCCAAACCGTTGTCATCTTTCTATAAATATAGGGCTACTCCTTCGAATAATGGGTTTTACTCTTTCATCATTTTCGCTCTAGTTCTTCTTCATTTCTCTTCCCAATTATCTATTTCCACCGCCCCTTTGAGCGTCGTAAAATGCCAAATCCCCGTGAAACACCACTTCTTGCTACAATTTGTGTTCTTTAGCTTAAATCATGGCAAAAACATCCAAAACGGTCCCCACAAAAGATAAAGCATCATCTTCTTCTACCTCTCAGCCTGCCAAACCGGCGGTGCCGCCGACTCTTGTAGAAATCACCCCCGGCCCTTGCGTGATTAAGAAGGATTTCAGTATAGAAAATCCCCCCGATGTCCCGGGCCGATGCAAGCATGCATCTCGATATCTTAGTCTTATATCGGAGAAGAACCTCGAAGCAATGAAGAGGGACTGCGGCTGGGGAGAGGAGGTCCCGGTTCAGATCCCGAGCCCCGAGGAAAGAATTACTACCCAAGTGGAGGGTTTTTTAAGTGTTTACACATACCCTTTCACAATGGGTCCCTCGATTCGGTGGTGATCGATTTCTGCAAAACATACGAAGTCACCCTCGGCCAGATTCACCCCTCCTTTTGGCGCATTGTGATCATGTTGCCCTACTTCTCCAAAAAGGCCAAGGGGTTGGAATTCACCCCCAACCACCTGATTTGATTGTATTGACCCCAGCTGTTTTGAGGGCTTATCAAGCTGCAACGTGGAACAAAGAAAGCCTTCTTTGCTAGTAACGACGAAACCAAAGATCGAGGCTGGATGAGCCGATTCGTCAGAGCGAGGACTTCAGGTGTAATCCCCAGGGATAAGATGTCGTTCCCGGAGAGATGGAACTTTAACCGTAAGTGGAGTTCTTCTTCCCAGTATTTACTCATATTCAAATTTCATGTCTCACAATGCCTTTACCCTTTCTGTAGCCACTGCCTAGGCGCCTCACACGGTCCCCGACCTCGAGGATTGGGTCCGAAAATTAGCTGCCACCTCCTCCTACGATGAGCGCAAACGGCGTGAATTATCGAAGGGAAAGTGGGAGGCCAAACATTATGGAAACTCCTCTACCCAAGTTTCAGATATTTTTCTTTTGCTGGTGGCGTCAACTTATTCACATTTACTTGTGCAGGCATCAGAGATGTATCAAAAATGAGGCCAGCTCCGCCCGGGGGAAAGACTGTGTCCTCGAAACCTAAAATTGGAGAAAGATAACAAAAGAAAAGGGCTTCGAAGCCCGAAGATTCCCAGGATGAGGCGGTACCTGCCCGAAAGCCGAGGAGAAGACTCATTCATGTGGATTTGGATTCAGCTATCCAATTCCTAGAGAATGAAAAGAATGATGGTGGGGAATCGACGCTCGTACCTTGAACCAGGAAACCAATCGAAGCCATTAATGCCTCCGTACCTAATGCCTTGCCACTTGATAAAGGGACTCTGAATAGAGACTCGGAAAAATCCCTCGAGTCCCCCGAGATCGAGATCGTACCTCCTTCTTCAACAAATAAACCGAAGGGGACAAATGCTGAGAGGGCCGAAACTAGCCAGAGCGCCCCTAGCGAGGAGCTCGGGGCCATGACAATGGGTCATTCACTTTCTCTTCCAGCTTACTCCGAAGAGACAATAATGGATTCACGGGCTTTGCAAACACCTGATCCGAGCAAGATCCTCGAAGAAAACCCCTTTCGGGATTGTTTCATTAGGGTTCGCGACGTTGTTGACCTTAACGATGCATCCACCCTTTTCGAGGAGGCTCAACGTCTTCTTTCTTAAGTAAATGCTAACATTCATTGTCGTAACTTCCTCTTCCCTTCCTTTCCTTTGACTGACAGATCTTCACCTTGTGTATAGGCCATCGCCAAGTTTAGAGTTGAGCTGAGCCAATGTGAGGCCGAGCTCAGGAGGGTTTCAGATGAGGAGAAGGCACTGAGGCTCCTCTGTGGACAGAATGAGGAGGAGCTTAAGGATCTTCGAGCTGAGTTGGACAAAGCTCGAAAAAATGAGACCGAGCTGGATGAGCAGGTAACTGTGATTTTAACAGAGTATGGTCTTCTTGGCCTTACTTTAGAGGCTAATACTTCGATGTCTCAGCTGCGGTAGAAGTTGGAGATGATCAGGCAACTTAAGAGCGAGGTTGATCAAGTTAAGGCTGACTACCATAGGTGGAAAAAGAACATGGATCAGCTCGTTACCGATAAGGAAGCTGTTACAGTCCAACTGACCTCGGCTGAAACTCAATTCCGAGGTATTAAAGAGAAGGGTGTGGCCCAGACCAGGAAAATTGAGGAGTTAGAGGCAGAGCTTGCTAGAGTCCGGGCTGAAGCTGCACAAGCTAAGGCTGAGGTTGAGAAAATGAAGACCACGGCTAACAAGATCATTGCCGTGTACTTAAAAGATGTTGCAGTGTTCAAGCGGAGCTGAGGGAGGCCTCCGACCGGGAAAAATAGAATAATGATTTGGCCAAGTGTTAAGCCCGGAGGGAGACTCTAGAAGAAATCCACGCCCGAGGGTCCGACCTTACTGAAGAGATAGCCGAAGCAAAGGCGCGGGAAACCGATACCAGGTTGCTTATCTCTTCTGATTATGAATATGTTGTGAGCGGCTCCGAGGGCGGGGAAGGTGAGGACGTGTTCCCGAGGAAGAGGAGGCTCCCGAAGATAGATCTGCCGAGGGTGCGTTTCTCGAGGAAGATGCTTTCGGGGACGTAACCCTAAAATAGACTAGGTTCTCTTTTTTCTTTTTTGTTTAAGGGCCCCTCGTTGGTGTTGTAAATATACCTTTGTAAAACATCCTTTGTGAATATTAAGAACCTTTTTGCACTATCCTCAACTTGTGTTGAATTTCATTTTGTTCTCACTTATGGAAGATTCGATTGTATAACTCGAATGATTAGTCCGAATATTGGTTTGGACTCGGGACATATTAAACCCTTAGGTCTTTATTGATATATATATAATAATTCTCGAGTTATGTTTAAATCGACTCGCTGCGAGCTCGAGATATCGGGACTCTTGAGTCCGAGTTGAGTGAGAACGAGGTCTCGAACTATATGTTTTGGCCCTTAAGCCTTTCGAAATTGGCCCTTAGGCTCTTATATATTGGCCCTTAGGCTCTTTAAGTTGGCCCTTAGGCTCTTTAAGTTGGGCTGATTCGGCCTCTAGAGTGGCTATACAATTTTTCCCTCTTTTCGGCTAAAAGACTTGTCGTGCCCCCTATTTTCCATCTTTGCAGCGGAAGTCAGGGTTTCGAAATTCATTTAGGACAACTCATTTCCTTTTGGGAAAGGGGTACAGAAGTTGATGAGTCGCCACCTAACGGATTTAAGGTGCTTTAGGGAACCTATTGCAAGTAACTCATAAAACCGGTTTATGTTACCAAAGATTGGATAAGCGCTTGAAATTACCTTGAGGGGAAGGTGTTAGGCACCCCTCGAGGTCCACAACGGTGGGTCCCGGTGATAACTAGGGATTTTGAAGTGTTTTATGCCCCTTCTTGCTTACGCCTTGATTATAAATTGTTACAAAATAGTCCCAATAGGCTCATAGGTTGTGCTTGATTGCAGGTTTGATCGACAAAGTGACGAAGATGTCAAAGATCGGCTCAAAAGGAATGAAATCTGCACAAGTACCAAAAACAAGGCAAACTCAGGACAAACAGGTCTAGTGCGGCCGCACTACACTTTGTGCGCTTCGCACTGGCGAGATTCAGAGAGCAGATTGTAAGGCATAAAACCTGGTCCGGCCGCAGTCCATTCTATGCGGTCCGCACTAGGTAGATTCAGAGAATGGCAAAACCAAGCTTCAAGCAACACGGCCGCAGTACACATTGTGCGGTCCGCGGTGAAGGCTCCGCGGCCGCACTGCCATTATGTGCGGTCAGCGGAAGAGAACTTCAGATAGTTGAAATTGCCAAGGTTCAAAGCCATGCGGTCCGCGGTCATGTTTGTGCGGACCGCGCTAGCTGCCTCCGCGGCCGCGGTGCACTCTGCGCGATCTGCGGAGCCCAAGTTCAGAGAGCCAGGATTTGAAGTCCAAGAGCCTAGTGCGGCCGCAGTCCATTTTGTGCGGCCCGCACTGACCCCGCAGGGGCATTTTTGTCCAGTTTTTCTAGCTTAGTATAAATAGAGCCTTTTTCCATTTTTAGGGCATTAGTTACTTTATTTCAGCAGCTGCGCTCGTGAGAACATCATCTGTAGCCATTTTGGCATCTTAGCTTGGTTTAAATGATAGATTCTTGCATTTTGCTTTAGTGTTTAATTAATATGTCTTCTTCTTCTTCTTCATCTATTTCTCTATTTTCTTGTTCAAGCATGAGTAGCTGAACCCATTAGCTAGGGTTGTGGCTCAACCCTAGTGTGGGTAATTGATGGGTGTTGTGATTTAACGTTAGATTGATAATGAGTGTTTGTTATTTGGGTCAATTTTATGGTTTAATTTATGAATTAGTGGTTGCACACACTAGTTTGTGCTAAGTTGACTTGTCTCTTCTTGAGAAAGAGAGACTAAGTCTCCAAAATTGACCCAACAAGAAATTGGGATGGACTCAAGAGAATTGATAGTCCCAATTAAAGGGTTAAATCTCGAGAGAGTAATTACCCGACTTGAACCCTAGTTGCTTGAGCTACTTTGCCTACCCATTTGGTCTCGAGAGAGTCAATTGGGCAAAATCAGTCTCTCTACCGAGAGGTGTGAGAGTGGGTTAAATTGTGCAACGGTTATACATATTTCCCCAATCATGTCCATCAAGCTTTTGAAGCAATAACCCATCAATTAGCCACCTAGGTGAAAGTCACTACCCTAGTGCCCCTTAATCCATTAGATACCACTCTTAGCAATTATCTCTTAGCATAATCTAGTTTCAATTTTAATTAGTAGTTTTATAATAGTAGTTTACAAAAGAAAACCCAAAAATGTTGGAAGTGCAATTTGAAACAATTACACGATTCTAAGCTAAATAGATACTCAACTCCAATCCTAGCTCTCTGTGGATTCGATCCCGACCCAAAATCGGGTAAAAGCTATTGCGACCCTCTCTCGCTACTTTTAGTGGTGCGGAGTTGGCAGCGATCACTTTTGGCGCCGTTCCCGGGGAGCTAACGGTTTTGGCTATCTATTTAGTTAGTTTTGTGTGTTGTTCTTCTTTCCTTCTTTGTTACTAATTTGTGTGTGTTAATACTACAGGTACCAAATGACTTTAAATGCTAATGACCCTCTTGGAAATGTGATTGTGGGGGAGGAGGTTGAGGATATTGGAGACGATGAGGTGCCTCTTGTACCTCCCAGACGAGGACGAGGCCGCCAGGCCAATGCTAATGACAATGTTCCGGACCCTCCTCTGCCACCTCCAAGAGCGGTTCCTTGGGTGCTACCAAATCAAGGGTATGCGAGTGCTATTGTCCCTCCCAGAATCCGGGCGGGCAATTTTCAGATAACCAATGTGATGTTGACCTTACTTGAACAGCGTGGGTATTTCACGGGCGCTGCGGTTCAAAATGCCTACAAACATCTAAAAGGGTTCGTGGATACATGTTGGGGCAGCATGCAGACGAATGTGTCCGAAGATGCTCTTAGGTTGAGACTTTTCCCGTTCTCACTCCGGGGAAAGGCATTGGATTGGCTAGAGAGTCTCCCCAACCATTCCATCACAACTTGGGATGAGTTGGCGGATAAACTTATTGCTAAATGTTTCTCACCTGGGCATATGGCGGCACTTCAAGATGAGATATTGGCTTTCAAGCAAGAACCCATGGAACCTTTGTATGAGATTTGGGAGCGGTTTAGAACAATGGTGAAAGAAGGCCCAAACAACGATATGACCGAGGCGATGATTCAACAAACCTTCTATAAGGGCATCAATACGACAAATCAATGCATAGTGAATCAATTGGCTGGGGGTAATTTCATGAAGTTGACCTATGACGAAGCTTGTGAGATTCTTGATGAGATGGCGGATACATCTTTCGCATGGCAAAGTAGGGCCAATGTTCCCCAAGGTGACCCTACGGTTATTCATTTGCATAAGGAACTATATGACCATGGACAGGCTATAGCGGAGTTGACAACTACTATGAACCAATTGGCTAAGGCACAGTTGTAACATGTCCAAAACCCTCGCCAAGTGAATGCTATGGAAAGTGTTAATTTGCTTACCAACAAGAGAAGGCAAAGAAGGCAACAAAATCAAGGGAATTCCGAACAATTTGATGATGAGTGTGATGGGTTTCAAAATGATGGCTATGATGAGCAAAATGAAGAAGTACAATATGTTGACAACTATCAAGGCGATAGAGGCAACTCTTCAAACCAACAATGGCGACCCCAAGGTAATTGGGGCAATCAACAACAAGGTGGTGGTAATTGGAACAACAACAACCAAGGCGGTAATTGGGGGAACAACAATCAAGGCAACCAAGCGCATTGGAATGGTAATAACAACAATTGGAACAACAATGGTCAAGGCAATTGGAACAACAATGGAAACCAAGGCAATCGGGGGTAAGGATTTCAAAGGCCCCCAATGTACCAACAACCAAACAATCCACCCCTATTTCCTTCTCAAGGATCTAGTTCTTCGGGTAATGATATGGGAAGAATAGAAATGATGTTCGAACAAATGATGAAGAAGAACCAAGATTCCGATGCTCAATTGGCTTCCCACAATACCTCCATTCAGAATTTTGAGGTGCAGTTAGGCAAAATCTCTTAATCGTTGAATACTCGCCCAAAAGGTGCTCTACCAAGTGATACAGTAGTGAACCCTAAGGGTGGGAACAATCATGTGATGGCGGTTACAACAAGAAGTGGGAGAGGCGGTGATGTGCATGCCTCGAAAGATAAGCAAGTTGTGGAGGAGGATGTTGAGTTGCAAGAAAATGATGTTCCTTTGGTAGTTGAAGATGTGGTTGAGAATGAGGTGAACAATGATGTGAGGATTGACATTGATGAGGCCGGGGTGGAAACTCAAGAGGCCGTGAACCCGTCTAGGGAGCACATAATTGACATGCCGGAACCAGTGGTGCCAAAAGCCAAGGCACCTTGGCCTAGACCACCTCCGCCTTATCCTCAAAGGCTAGCCAAGCAGAAAAGTGACAACCAATTCAAAAAGTTCATTCACATGATGAAGAGCTTATCCATCAACGTGCCTTTGGTGGAGGCTTTGGAGCAAATGCCTGGTTATGCTAAATTCATGAAAGATTTGGTTATAAAGAAAAGATCAATGGACTGTGAAACTATCAAGATGACCCATCAAGTTAGTGCCATAGTACATTCAGTGGCCACGAAATTAGAGGATCCCTGTTCTTTCACTATCCCTTGCACTATCGGTAGTGCAGACTTTGCCAAAGCTTTATGTGATCTTGGGGCAAGCATCAATTTAATGCCCTTCTTAGTTTTCAAGACTCTAGGTATTGGGCCACCAAGGTCGATTTCCATGGGATTACAGATAGCAGATAGATCAATGAAACATCCTTTGGGTATAGTTGATGATGTGCTTGTCCAGGTGGACAAATTTATCCTGCCAGTGGACTTTGTGATTTTGGATTGTGAGGTGGACTATGAGGTCCCAATTATTATAGGGAGACCTTTCCTTGCAACGGGGAAGGAATTGGTTGATGTTGAAGCGGGTGAACTAACTTTCAGAGTGGGTGATGAGAAGGTCGTCTTCCATGTTTACAAATCCATGAAGCAACCCAATAGCACCGAGGTGTGATCATTTGTGGACATTGCCACAGTTGTGATCGTGGATGACACAAGTGCTATGATTAACGTGGAGGATCCCCTCGAGGCCGTGCTCTTAAATATTGATGTCAATGATGATGTAAGCAGAGTGGAGTGTGTCAATGCTCTACATGGGATGGGCTCTTATTCCTATGAGCCAAGGAAATTGTCTTTGGATCTTGAAAATCGGAAAACTCCACCAACCAAACCATCAATTGAGGAGCCACCGGTGTTGGAGTTTAAGCCACTTCCTCCACACCTCAGGTATGAATTCTTGGGCTCTAATTCAACTTTACCATTTATTCTTTCTTCTTGCCTTACTAACATGCAGGTTGAGGCCACTTTGGTGGTGCTTCAAAGGCGAAAAAGGGCAATTGGATGGACTCTGGCAGATATTCGGGGAATAAGCCCCGCATTTTGCATGCACAAGATTATTTTGGAGGATGATGCAAGGCCTTTTCTTGGAACATTAAAGGAGGCTCAATGAGGCAATGCAAGAAGTGGTGAAAAAAGAGGTGATCAAGTGGTTAGATGCAGGTGTGGTGTATCTAATCTCCGATGGCTCATGGACTTCTCCGGTGCAATATGTGCCGAAGAAAGGTGGGATGACTATGGTGACTAATGACAACAATGAACTAATTCCCACTCGGACGGTTACCGGATGGCGGGTATGCATGGACTACCGGAAGCTAAACAAGGTGACCCGAAAGGATCATTTCCATTTGTCATTCCTTGACCAAATGCTTGACCGCCATGCGGGGCGAGCCTTTTATTGCTTTTTGGATGGATATTCGGGTTATAATCAAATCTTAATTGCTCCGGAGGACCAAGAGAAGACCACATTCACCTGCCCATATGGTACATTTACTTTTTCTCGGATGCCGTTCGGGTTGTGCAATGCTCCGGCGACCTTCAAACGATGCATGATGGCTATTTTCGCCGACATGGTGGAAGACATTTTGGAGGTCTTTATGGATGATTTTAGTGTGGTTGGGGATTCATTTGAAGAATGTTTGGGAAATTTGGATAGAGTCTTAGCCCGGTGTGAAGACACCAATCTAGTTCTTAATTGGAAAAAATTCCACTTCATGGTTGAAGAGGGCATACTGTTGGGTCACAAAATTTCTAAGCATGGGATTGAAGTAGACAAAGCCAAGATTGAGGTGATTTCAAGGCTTCCTCCCCCCACTTCTGTCAAAGGGGTGAGAAGTTTCCTTGGGCATGCAGGATTCTACAGGCGGTTTATCAAGGATTTTTTGAAGGTTGTGAATCCCCTTTGGAAGTTGCTAGAGAAAGATTCTAAGTTTGTGTTTGATGAGAAATGCATGGAGGCCTTTGAACTTCTAAAGCATAAGTTGACAACTACCCCGATCATTACCGCACCAAATTGGAGCTTGCCTTTCGAGCTCATGTGCGACGCGAGTGATGTTGCGGTTGGGGCAGTTTTGGGTCAATGAGTGAACAAAATGTTTCATCCAGTGTACTATGCGAGCAAGACTATGAATGAAGCTCAACGGAACTACACAGTGACGGAGAAGGAATTGTTGGCTAATGTGTTTACCATGGAAAAAATTCGGCCATATCTTATGGGAGCCAAAGTCATAGTGCACACCGACCATGCCGCCCTTAGGTATTTGATGACCAAGAAAGATTCCAAGGCAAGACTGATGAGATGGGTGTTACTTCTTCAAGAGTTTGATTTGGAAATTGTGGACCGGAAAGGTAGTGAGAACCAAGTTGCGGATCATTTGTCCATCTTGGAGGAGGAAGGAAGACCGTGTGATGGCTTGGAGATCAATGATACATTCCCCGATGAGCAACTACTTTCTGTGTCAATGTGCGATATGCCATGGTTTGCGGATATTGCTAATTTCATTGTGACTAGCATCACCCCGTGTGTGCTCTCTTCTAACCAAAGGAAGAAGCTCAAATGGGATAGTTCGGACTTCTATTGGGATGAGCCATACTTGTTCAAGATTTGCACGGATGGTGTAATTCGAAGGTGTGTCCTGGAGGGAGAGCAAGTTAGTATTTTGGAGGCTTGTCATTCCTCCCCCTATGGTGGCCATCATGGAGGGGTGAGGACGGCTTCGAAAATTCTAAGTTGTGGTTCTTATTGGCCAACCATGTTCAAAGATCCAAGTGATCTAGTGAAAAGATGTGATCAATGTCGACGAGCGGGCGGGATTTCCAAGAAAGATGAGATGCCTCTGAACACAATTCTTGAAGTTGATATCTTTGATGTATGTGGTATCGATTTTATGGTCCCTTTTGTTAGCTCGTGTGGGAACACTTACATTCTTGTAGCGGTAGATTATGTGTCAAAATGGGTTGAGGCCGTAGCCTTGCCTAACAATGAAGCTAGGAGTGTGGTGTAATTTCTAAAGAAGAGCAATTTCACAAGGTTTGGTACACCGCGGGCAATCATTAGTGATGGAGGATCGCATTTTTGTAATAGAGCTTTTGATACCTTGCTATCCAAGTATGGTGTCAACCACAAAGTCTCTACACCTTATCATCCTCAAGCAAGTGGCTAGGTTGAAGTGTCTAAAAGGGAGATCAAGGGTATTTTGTCCAAGAACGTAGATGCCAATAGGACCGATTGGTCTGAAAAGTTAGATGATGCTCTATGGGCTTACCGGACCACCTACAAGACCCCAATTGGTATGTCACCGTATCGGTTGGTGTTTTGGAAAGCATGTCACCTACAAGTGGAATTGGAGCATAAGGCCATATGGGCCTTGAGGAAGCTTAATCTTGAGTGGGATGTTGCGGCCAATCTTCGTGTTGAACAACTCAATGAACTTGATGAATTCCGGTTCCATGCATACTCTAGTTCGTCCTTGTATAAGGACAAAATGAAGTACCTTCATGACAAATATGATCGTGGAAAGGAGTTCAAAGTTCGTGATTTGGTGCTCTTATTCAACTCTCGTCTAAGGTTGTTTCCGGGAAAGCTGAAATATAAGTGGAGTGGAACATTTGAAGTTGTATGTGTGACCCCGTTTGGTGCTCTAGATTTGAAGAACAAAAGTGGTGAAGTCTTTAGAGTGAATGGGCACCGTATCAAGCATTATCTTGGGAAGTTTGATGATAGCCATGTGGTGGCTGTTGTTCATTTCAAATGATGTGATGGTAACCGACGTCGTGCCGCGACGTTAAATCAAGCGCTTCTTGGGAGGCAACCCATGTGTTTTTCTTTTTGTTTTCTTTGATTTTCTTGGTAGTATAGGATTGATTTTTGGGCTAGCTAGTTGTGAGATGTTGCAGGGATTGAATTGATGCAGTGCAGGACATAATTGCAAAATTGTTCAGTCTCGGAAGTTTCCAGTGCGGCCGCACTACACTTTGTGCGGTCCGCACTGGTGTGAGCCAATGTGAGGACTCTCTGAAGTTTGCCACTGCGGCCGCATGGTATTTTGTGTGGACCGCGGTGGACCTCTGCGACCGCGGTCTGTTTTGTGCGGACCGCAGAGGTTTCCTTCTCAAACTTGTTCTAAACAAACCCAGCACGGATGGCGGTCCATTTTGTGCGGCTGCGCTGGTAGGTGAGAATGGGCCCTAGTGGTTTTTCTTTAAATAGACCCCAAGGGCCTCCTTTTACCCTTTTCGAACCCTAAACTCTCAGAGAGACTAAAATACTGTTCATCCCTCTTCCTTGCTCATAAATTCTCGTTTGCTTTGTGTGATTCTTTCCTGCTCAATATCTGGTAACATTTCACCCATTTCTTTTAGTTAAATGTTTAATTCCAGTTCATTTTTAAATTTTATTCTCCTGTAGCTTCTTTTTCTTCCCATATTTCTTCAATTTTGAAGCTGCGCAAGACACGGGCCTCCAGGGAGTCCGTGAAGGAGTTGAGAGCGGATGCGGATAGACTGAAGGCTGACCAACTGCCTTTAGACTTATTATTTGAGGACCCAGCTCCAGCAGCAGTTCCAGTACCAGCCACAGACCCGGAGCAGATACTGAGGCCTCCAAAGAAGAGGAGGAAGATCCCTAGTGCAGATGATGCCATCATCCAGTTGGCGGACCCACCGAAGGCTTCCTCCAGTCAGCCACAGGATGTACCAGTACCAGAGCCAGTGCAGGTCCAGGCCCAAGTCCCAGCAGCTGAGCAGCAGGATACTGGGAACCAGTCTGAGATTCCCGAGCATACCGAGGACCCAGGGACCACTCATGATCCTATGTAGACGAACGAGGCTTAGGGAGTCTTCATATCCTTTACTTATACGTTTTGGTGCTTATTTTGTTAGTTGGCATTGGGGACAATGCCAGCTTTTATTTGAGGGAGTGCGCCCTGCATATTTTGTTTGGATGACTGTATATATGGATCACTTTTATGCTTTCTTGATTTTTCATTTGGTCTACATATAATCGTACTTTTTATCTTTCCTTTGGTCTGTATATAAACTTACATCATTGTATATATTCATTCCCCATTGTATATTCACTCCTCTATTGTACATATTCATTCTATTTTCTATTTTCGCAAAAAAATTTCAGTTTTAGCTTCTTATATAGGCTCGTAGCCTTTGTTTTGTTTTGGACGTTTTAATAAGCCTTTAGTTTTCTTAATGCCACGGTTCTTTCCAAAGGTGGAGTATTGTGTGAACCGGGTGGCTCTTCCCAATGATAGATGGCATGACAACCTTCTTACGGGTTTGAGTCCGTTTTTGTTTTTATTTTTTGTAGTTTATAGTTAAGTGTACCTCAAGCAAAGCTTCACTTGGGCCTAGCACATTTGCCTTTAATCCCATGGTCAAAGACAAAATGTTGTGTTTAGGATGGTAAAAGTTGTGGCCTTGAGACTCTTGCGTTGGCCGATAATCATCAAGTGGTTTTTCGGGACCATTGTGTGCTCAAATCGTATCTAAGGTCGTTATGGGCCCCCGACTCTATGTCTTTAGCAATCCCTTAGCTTGTGTGGTGAGAAATCGAATTGCGAGTCGAAGTCCCGAGCCATTGGTCTAGAACTTGCCCTAAATGTTTGTTGAGGCGAAATCTTAAGTGAAATTTGACTTGCTAAGTGATGATAGGCTCTCCTTGAATCAAATGATAGTTGAACAAATTCCATAGCCTACCAATGATATGATCCCTAGTTAACCCTTTTGAGCCTTAGACCTTTTTCTTTCAAGAACCATGTTACAAGCCTATACCCGTTCTAAAAGATACCCTCTCTTGGCACCCGATCTTTCCTTGAGCACATGGCAAAAGTATAAGTTTGGGGGGAGAGACGAGGATTGCAACAAAGTGGTAAAAAGGCACAACAGTGGAGAAAAGGAAAGGCAATGGAAAAGAAAGAAAAGCAAAAAGACAAAAAGAAAGTTCAATGTGAAAAAGAATAAAAAAGGATTCAAGAAAAGCAGTGAAAAAGAAAGAAAGGTGTGGAAAGTTGAAAAAGGAGAAAAGCTTTGAAATGCATAAGAAAGAGTGAAAATGAGTCTCTCTAACCCCTTGGAAAGAAATTAAATGACTCAAAGAGTCAAGTGAATTGTGCCAAATGAATCAAAAGAAGTGTTTAAGGGAAGATGGAGCCCACTTAGACCAAAACATTTCCTACCCTGAACCGAAAGCCTTTAAAATGACTCCACAAAAGCCCTATATGATCTTGAGTTGAATGAAGCTTACATTAGTGGATACTTACATAAGGGGCAAGCATATGGTACCTAGAGCCGGACTTGTAACCTTTCCTTGAGAGAGATGAGTGAATTCCCATTAATCTCGTCTTGCGCGCCACTATTCTAAAGATGAGGTATGCTTAGGGAAAGTTGAGGATGTGTGAGTTTGGGTTCCACAATAACCAAAGTAATTGAAAGAGTTCTTTGATGTGTTGAGTCAACTCTTGATGCTCTTGTGTCACACTTGATCCATAGTTTTTCAAAGGCTAAAGGTTGTTAATGATGCATTCGTATTGAGGGCAATTGTTAGTCCCAATTGATGCTTGTTGAGGTTACTTTAGGATAGCTGAAAATTGTTGGATTTTCCCTTAAGGGGTGGGTCTTATTTTGTTTGCTTGAGGACAAACAAAAGCTTAAGTTTGGGGGAGTTGATAACTAGGGATTTTGATTTGTTTTTTGCCCCTTCTTGCTTACGCTTTGAATATAAATTGTTACAAAATAGTCCCAAAAGGCTCATAGGTTGTGCTTGATTGCAGGTTTGATCGACAAAGTGACCAAGATGTCAAAGATCGACTCAAAAGGAGTGAAATCTGCACAAGTACCAAAAACAAGGCAAACTCAAGACAAACAGGCCTAGTGCGGCCGCACTACACTTTGTGCGGTCCGCACTTGGGAGATTCAGAGAGCAGATTGTAAGGCATAAAATCTAGTGCGGCCGCAGTCCATTTTGTGCGGTCCGCACTAGGTAGATTCAGAGAATGGCGAAACCAAGCTTCAAGCAACGCGGCCGCAGTACACATTGTGCGGTCCGCGGTGAAGGCTCCGTGGCCGCACTGCCATTATGTGCGGTCTGCGGAAGAGAACTTCAGAGAGTTAAAATTTCCAAGGTTCAAAGCCATGCGGTCCGCGGTCATGTTTGTGCGGACCGCGCTAGCTGCCTCTGCGGCCACGGTCTACTCTGCGCGGTCCGTGGAGCCCAAGTTCAGAGAGCCAGGATTTGAAGTCCAAGAGCCTAGTTCGGCCGCAGTCCATTTTGTGCGGCCGCACTGACCCCGCAGGGGCATTTTTGTCCAGTTTTTCCAGCTTAATATAAATAGAACCTTTTTCCAGTTTTAGGGCATCAATTATTTTATTTCAGCAGCTGCGCTCATGAGAACATCATCTGTAGCCATTTTGGCATCTTAGCTTGGTTAAACGATAGATTCTTGCATTTTACTTTAATGTTTAATTAATATGTCTTCTGCTTCATCTATTTCTCTATTTTCTTGTTCAAGCATGAGTAGCTAAACCCATTAGCTAGGGTTGTGGCTCAACCCTAGTGTGGGTAATTGATGGGTGTTGTGATTTAAGGTTAGATTGATTATGGGTGTTTGTTATTTGGGTCAATTTTATGGTTTAATTTATGAATTAGTGGTTGCAAGCACTAGTTTGTGCTAAGTTGACTTGGCTCTTCTAGAGAAAGAGAGCCTAAGTCTCCAAAATTGACCCAACAAGGAATTGGGATGGACTCAAGAGAATTGATAGTCCCAATTAAAGGGTTAAATCTCGAGAGAGTAATTACCCGACTTGAACCCTAGTTGCTTGAGCTAATTTGCCTACCCATTCGGTCTCGAGAGAGTCAATTGGGCAAAATCACTCTCTCTACCAAGAGGTGTGAGAGTGGGTAAAATTGTGCAACGGTTATACATATTTCCCCAATCATGTCAATCAATCTTTAGAAGCAATAACCCGTCAATTAGCCACCTAGGTGAAAGTCACTACCCTAGTGCCCCTTAATCCATTAGATACCACTCTTAGCAATTATCTCTTAGCATAATCTAGTTTCAATTCTAATTAGTAGTTTTATAATAGTAGTTTATAAAAGAAAACCCAAAAATGTTGGAAGTGACATTTGGAACAATTACACGATTCTAATCTAAATAGATACTCAACTCCAATCCTAGCTCTCTGTGGATTCGATCCCGACCCAAAATCGGGTAAAAGCTATTGCGACCCTCTCTCGCTACTTTCAGTGGTGCGGAGTTGGCAGTGATCACCCGGCCAAACTCATTTTGTGAATTAGTCATTTAACAGATAGGCAGTCTAAGATGACATATAAGATAAAGGAAATTTAACTGATAAGCAGTATAAGCCCACATATAAGACAAAGGAAATTTAACAGATAAGCAGTCTAAGCACACATATGTAAATAAGATGAGGGAAGTCCTAGGTTTCTTAGCCTATAGGATCACATCTGTACAATACCTGATAATCCTTCCTCAACTAGAGGAGCTACACGTGGTATTTGCGCACAGGTCACCATATCCTTTTACTACCCAATTACCCTCCCCTTAGCGATTATATAAGCGATTTTAATTAGACGAACTTTATGCGTGCATTGCCCGTCCCTTCCTTGTGGTCCCCGAGGTGTTTAGGACCTCTAATTTTAGGTAGTTCTAGACTCTCCTAAGATGTCTAAAAGGGAAAATCTAAGCGACAACAAAGAACAGACAGGACTGTGAAGTAAGAGGACAATTAAGGGGGCTCATGTTTACCTCCACAAATAAACAGACAATTAGCACGTCTCAAACAGCAGATTTCAGATATTTCAGAAAGGTCCGAGAATAGGATATCTAGGTGAGCATGACAAGCAGAGAATACGCAGTATTGTGTTAAGGCGAAGCGATAGAGACCTAATCAGTTTGCCTACAAATTTTAGAACCTATTGAATCTGGGCAGTCACAAATAAGCAAATCATAGATTCACAGATTTTATTAGACCTTGAATACCTATAGGCTTGCCTAGGCATGGATCTGTAATACCCCATAAACATGTTGTCTAAATGAAATCAGAATTCTGGGAATCAGTTTAAAACAGTTTGAATTTATTAAGTCCTATAGGCACGTTGGTCTAGGTGCTGAATATTACATTACAGAACTTGTTTATACACACTTATCTCTATGACATCTAAGTGTTGGGATTGCTTTTAAACATTTTTATAGACAAGATAGTTATTGATTTAGGCGAAGTAGACATGGTTTAAAGCGAATACAAATACAGTCTTAAGACAGCATCTTCGATGCACAGAAAGAATGGACGTTTTTATTAGGCCGAACTATAGCAGTAACTTAATAACAGGATTTCTAGATGATCATGATAATGCAGAAACAGAATCTCGTAACAAATGAGGTAGTGCGCCTATAACATGTTGTCCAGTATGCCAAGTGATCCTAAAAGTGTGGTTTCTAATGCAGGTAAACATAATATAAACCTAATGCATGATTCCTAATGCAAGTAAACATAATATAAACCTAAAGGCATGAATTCTACTCGGTTCCTCACAAAAATCATATAAGAATACCCCCTTTTACTAATTTCCTCAATATCTGTTTACAAAGATCATCATTACACACCATAAGTGAATAAATTACATAATAAATATAAGCTATGCTATAGGGAGACAAAAGAAACCTGGAAGTACCAGGCCTTCAAAACAGTCCAAGATGTCATAGTCCATAGTATCCAATGAGGTATCCTGGTGCATCAAAGTTCCCAAGGGACTCAAGGACCCCGGGCAATGCTCACACCAAGATCCTTATAAATAGAGAAGTAGTTATGTGCAGTGTGGAAGGGCCAGCCCCAGTGTGCCAGAGTTCGGAGGAATCTCATGGATTCCTAGGCAGTACGCACACTGTAGGGGCAGAACATAAATAATCTAAGAGTAGAAGTGAGAGCGCTTGACATAGTTGGAAGAACTTAGTAAAAACAGTATAGAGGTAAAAAATTTAGAAGTGAAAACGTAATTCAGGAATGGAAATAGTCTTAAGAAAAAAATGTTAAGAGTGAAAACAGTTTTGGAAGCAATTCTGAGAAGAACAAAGATTCAACAAATAACCACACAATCACAAAAACTTAGAGTGCCCAGATTCAAAGCCATTTATTACTTGATTTTAAGTAAAGACAAACAAGTTTACCAACAGGGATCAGGGGGTTGGGAACATAGGGAGCTTAAACCAGAAACGCATGAACATGGACAAGAGGGGAAGCATATTGATCAACAAGTACACAGAACAAACAGGGATTGATTGACAACAAGTGACCAAATTCATAGCATTAGAATACAAACTACTGATTCAGAGTATTAACAAGGAAATTATACTTAAAGCTAAAGTGATAATAGACATTAGAGCATAGAGACAGAATGCAGGTATCCATATTGGGTACAAGGGTCTACCACACAGAATTAGTCATACCAATTGTGGTTAATCAGATAAATTAGGAGCCTCATCTACTTAAACTGAGCATGCTACTTGAAGGAAATAGACAAGAGCTCAAGTAAACATGCTGGCTAAAATAGCAAACAAGAAGATTGAAACCTAGACATGCTGATTAAAACACTGAACAAGAGGGGGTAAAACTTAAGCATACTAATCAAAGTAGTAAACAGGAAGAACAACTAAGTACATAATCAGTTAAACTAGTGCGGAAATAGGCATGGATTTAACAACTATGGAGCACATAGACTTGAATTTCAGAATGATATTGAAATAAGAACATACCAGTTAAGGAAGCAAAGTGCAGAAAGTAAAGCAGGTAGAGTTCCACAGTCTAGCCTTGGCTTTCAGCCGGCTAGACGAGCAACGAGCACAAGTAGCAGAAAAAGAGATGAGAGGAAGTTTGAGTGAGTGTGTGTATTTTTACACTACTGTCCGTTCCTGAGAGGTAGAACAAGAGTGTATATATAGCACTTAGGGAGTAGAGAAAATAAGGTAAAGAGAATCACAAGTCAGTCAATTAGGGGGCAATTAAATAATCACATAATCAATTCATGTAAGGGAGTCCGGAATAGACCCCTTAATTAGGGGTATTCACTTAATGGCCATAGCAAAATGGGGTTAATTAGGGTAAGGAATCCAAATCATACCAATAGGGAATCAGTAAGAATCCCAAAACCATACAGATAACTTATTAAGGCAAGTGTGATCAATTAAAGTCACAAATAAGGGAACAAATAAGATCTGTGCACACAGATTTTAACAGGGCAAAATAATAGGAAATAATCAGTAAAACTTCAAAAGAATACTGATTTTTTGGGAAATAATTACTCAGATTCCACAAATAGAAATAGAAGAAGTAAAGCTTCACAGAAATACAGAATTCAGCAAGAAAAACAGGTTTGAACCATAAATAGAGATTAATTAGGGCAAAATCCCAAAGATATACTGGATTTTAGCAAGGAAAACATTTAAGCCCAAAAACGGAGTAAACTAATACAACTGGTATCACAGAATTAACGAGTATCGAAACAAAAATCGAAGAAACCAGTATATCGCAGAGAATCAACTAGGGTTTGAATAATCATGCGAAAATCAGTTAAGATGATGAAGAAACAATTAACTAAACACTGAGAACTTAGAAAAATCGTTGAAGAAAAGTTTGAGATGAACCCTAGTTTAGAAAGACTTATTAAAAATCAAAATAATCAATTAAAACAAGAGATTTTTGAAGGAAAACACTTAATAACATTCGAATCACCTCAGATCTATAAAGATCTGAGAAGAATCGACAGTATCGAGCTAGAGTTCTTAGAAAAATAGCAGAGGTGAAGAGATTAGGTCAAGAACCCATAGATTCGTAATAAAACAAGGAGATATCCTTACTTACGAACGAAAAATGGCCTAAGACAGGCCGGTAAACAAAGTTTCAAACAAGAACCAGTTGGAGTTCCTTGAGATCTTCTCAAGGACTCATGAATTCGAAGAGCCATGGAGAGTAGGAGGCCAGGGGTGGTCGGAGAAGACATAAAAGCACCATAGGAGGGAGGTTTACGCCGGTGACGGCGACTAGGGTAGTATTAGGTTGAGAGAGAGTTGAGAGATGAGGGGAGACGATGACGGCGGGTTTTGAGAGAATGAAAAGGGTTTGGGGTAGGTTAGGGGTTAATTAAGGTAAGGGTGAACGTGGACCGTTGATCTAAAAGATCAACGACCACGATTGAAGAGGGGTTATTTGGTCGGGTAGGAAGATTGGGCCTGAGGGGTTTGGGCTGGCTTTTTTGGGTTAATATTAAAGGGGGTTTTGGGCTGGTAAAATGGTTAGGTCTGAAATAAAAAGGGTTATTTAATAAATACCGAAATAATTGATAAAATATATTTTATAAAATAATTAACTGATTATAAAAAGTAATTTTCATGCATGGAAATTGTATACGGTAAAAATCAGAGGGCTCAATTTTGTGACATTAGGGCACCTAAAAAAGACCACCCCCGGGAAGCTCGAAGTCTAGCTCGGAGTTCGCCTCCGAGGGTTCGTGATGATCGGCCTCGAGGAAGTGCAAACCAACGGCTGCGACGCACCAGCGGGAAGTTCCCAAGGCATATGATTAAAGCTGACAAAGCCTGCAAGGGAAACACTAGTCTGTACCAGACTAGTAAGTAGCTATTCCAGCTATGTTTCATTGTAATAATTACTCATGTACTATTATGGGATTTCCCTCCTTATATAAAGGGGATCCTTGTCGTTTTGTAAGGGAGATCTGAGACATAAGATACAATACACCACATTCAATACAAGAACATTCTCTGCTCTCTAGCTTGAACATATTCTCTTGGTTTCATTATTTACATTTATTGCTTATATTCATTGTGTTCTATTAATTTTTCATCATTTATTGCTCATTATTGATCATAGAGAGCCGCCATCGCAGCTCTCATAACTGTTAGTCCTTCATCGACTACCCTTAACCGGGTATCAGATTCAACCTTGAGGCCCCGTATACGCAAGCTCGAGGCCTCGATTCCTAGCCATTTCGGTTCGTTTATTAAGCTATCTACAAGCTATCATCTCAATTTCCAATCCTTCACTTAGCATATATAGCCTAACAACTAACATATGAATAGATCACATATTTTTAGAACCACAAAATCAAATCTAATTGTTATTACCATTTTCAAGGTAAACAGAAATGCTTTAAAATAATTACTCAATATTTAAAAATACAATGAGCTATTTTCTACATTAATTTAAAAATGTAGAAATTATAGAAAAATATTAATTGATACTAATGCGTAGTTTTGAAGGTATATATGCATTTGAAGAATATAATAGGGAAAAATTGGGTATCAATAATTGCCCCTCTTTATCCGGAAAGGATGAAAGAGTTGTCGGGTAAAGATATGATGGCCAATTTTGACCGAGCGAGATGGTTAGGGAGATTTGGGCTGCACCCTAGTTCCTGAGCTGCCTACATATCCATGATTTTACAGGAATCAGGTTGTGTGTAGTTCTGGATTCATCGGCAGAATATACCGATGAAGTTATCACAAGAACAGACACGAGACTTTTGAATGGGTGGAAAGATGGTTATGGTGAGTGGTCAGACTTGAGATAATTTGAAAGAACTGGAGCGAGATTGCTCATGTTGGGGTGGTTGTTGCTTATCGGGTCACCTGCAAGTAAAGAGATACTACAAGTATATATTTGTGCGAAAATTTAAACATGATGCAGATTCCCTTCAGACCATGAGAATTTTCTTTGGACGGTTGAGGAACACGTCCTTTGACCATGATGTTCTGGGCCATGAATTGTTCGGTGGGGGATTTGCAGGCCATGAAATGATGTTCTCGGGCCATGAAAATGGTGCCTTCGAACCATGACGCCTTTGAATAATCATATGCAAATTTGAGAGATCCTTAGGTCATGGCATGGTTGTGAGCACGTGATTTTTGCCCTATGTGAATTACACCCATAAATTCAAGAAAATAAATTTTTCCAATTATTTGCAATTTCTTAGATTTTTGTAGCATTTTTGTTAATTGTTGCATTTATCTGTGCATGTCTATTTTACTTAATTAATGAAAAATACAAAAATATGTTGCATTTGCATTTAGGACTTAATTTTACATTTTTCAGATTAATTTGCAAATTAGTTGTTTTATAAGAAATGGAAAATCACAAAAAATAACTCATTTTTGCATCTCTTGATTTTAGTTTTGAATTTTGGTAATTTTTCTTTAATTTGGTTTTTAATTATTTGTGATAATTATTATTTAGAATTAATTAGTATTTTTGATAGGGTTAATTTGGTTTTATTATGTAACTTAGGATTTTATTTTTAATTTTGAAAAAAAAAGAGGAATTAAAAAGAGAAATGAAAAGAAAGGAAAGAAAAGGAATTCTTGCTGGGCTGTTTGGTTAACTCTCCATCAGGCCCAAATCATTTCCCCTTCCATACCCGTCCAAACTGGCCCACGACCCGCACCCAGAACCTGGTCTTCCCCCCCAACAATCCAAAACAACCCCGTTTTTAACAGACTAAATCAGGACTGTTGATCTCTGTTGATCTAACAGTATGGAACTGGGGTTTGTTTAATATAAATATGTCCGAACCTTTCACCCCCCTCCCCCCCTTCGTCTCATCTCTCTCAGAGACTCTAACCTCTAACCCTAGTGCCGCCCTCCAACTCTCTCCACCATCTCCGCCGGCGGCGGGCTCCAAACCACCCCAAATTTGTACCATGCAACCCCCAAGCGCTTCTAAATCTTATCCCTACCCCTATTTCCTAAAAAACCCAATGGAATTCCCCCAATTCCAGATCTAAGAAGGTCGAACCCTAGATTGTTCTGTATTTCTAAATTCGCGCAGAATTCCGGCTCGCTTTGGCCTATAATCTACGTTAGTCGATTGCTCTTAACACGAGCAATCGAGTAGCATTGGTTTTAGTTCACTCCGAGAACACCGAATTTTGGCGAACTCATCGAATTCCGGCCAGTCCTCGACTCCCTTCACGCTTATCGAGTTGCCTCAACTGGTCCAGTCATTTCGGCATAATTGGTACTTTCCCCTCTTTGTTTTTGTTTTCTCATAACCCTGTTCATTATAGCATTTTCCTAGTCTTCTTTTTTTTTTTTGCTTCATTATTTTGTCTTGTCTTCTTTAATGGTGGATTTCATTTTACTTTACTAGTTAGGTTAGGTTTAATCGTGAGTTTTTGAATTATTGTTATTTTCTTTTTCTGAATCTGTTCATTCTTTGGTAGATTGGTTTCTCGTATTAACTGTGGTTCTCGCTGACCCAGTTAAGAGACCTATTCATTTGGGGTCTTCGGTTAACTTGACCCAAGTTGGCACTCTGAAAGTAAAATACAGAAGTGTTGAAGGGTAATTTAGGGATTTGGGTAAGGGAATCTCACTTAACTGAATAGGAAACTTCTAGGAAGCTGAGTATTGGACTAATGTGTTAATTGGATTTCTAAACTAAGGTCTCCTAAGATAAAATGAAAATTTCAGAAGGTGCAAAGGGAAAACCTGATTTCCTTTGGGCTGCCCTAGTAGCTTGTCTATAAACGCATCATAACTTGACATTCAAAAAAAAAGGAAGAGATAAAAAAGACCCCTGAAAAACAAAAACGGCTGCACTCTGAATTCCTGGCACTTTTCTGGTTGAAAACTACTAAATTGTTGTTGGTTTTGGTTTTCTGATCCTGATTGCTTAGTTAAAATTACTGAAAAGTTCCATAGTTGTGCATCTGGGTGGAAAAATGGATTGAATCTAAGTTTAGAAGTCTGATTCGAGTTGTTTGGAGTTGGTTTGAAGTCTGGGTTTGGTTTCAGCTTGTTAGGCACTGTTACATTGCAGTTGGTACTGCTCCGCTGTTGCTGATCTCTCAAATTCATATCTCTTTTGCTTTCCAGGTATCTCTTTAGCCCATGAACAACGAGTGACTGTTGAACATGTAACTCAAGTGAAATTCAGATTGAATGCAAGCTGCATTTGAATTTAGTTTCCCTGTTTTTCTTGCTGCTTCATTATTCTGTAGTTAGATCTTGAATTACGAATGTCAGTTTCGCCTTCTCTTTTATTATTTGCATATTCTGAATCCATGTGTGAGACTAAGATGTTCTGAATCTGTGAATCTGGGTTTGTAATGATAAATGAACTACGGACTCTAGCTATTTAGTATTCTTTTTCATAAGTTCGAGTGTGTTTTGGGTAAAGGAGTTGTTAAGGTTTTGTAATAGGAGTTCAATTTGATGCTTTGGGTTGTAGAGCTTTGTTCAGTTTCTGCTGAAGATCAGTGTTGTTTTAGCTTTGATGTCCATTTGAATTCATTGAAATGCTAAGTATAGGCTTGTACGTTTGTATTGATTTACTCAGATTCTGTTTTGTAAGCATGTTCATTTTTGAGCTTAAGGTTTAGATTCATGTTTATTTACCGGTTCACCCCATAGGTTTTCATTTATCAGTCATGTATTGAGTAAAGGTTTAAGTAAACTTGGAGTTTTATAATTGTCTCTTGAAGCTAGTTGAAAATTGATTTCCAGCATGATGACCAAATGATTGCTTGATTTGGGAATTTTTGTTCAGAATGTTTATTTGATCGTTCCATGTTGGAACAATTAAAATCTGGAAGCCAAGTGTAGTTTATTCGCGTGTCTCATGGGCCCAGATTCGAATTGGCCTTGCTTTATGATAGTTTGATTCAAATGAATGTCAACCCCAATGCTTTCTTCCTTTTCTTTTACATTAAATTAGTTTAGGATCTCTATGATGACAGAGTCTCCGTTGAATGATCCACAGTTCTCATATTTGGGCCCAGATTCGAGTTGGCCCTGTTAAGTCCTCGAGGCTTCCCCTTTATACTCCCGACCTTGGGCTGTCCCTCTAGCCCAGCTCCTTTTAAAGGAGGTTCTGGCTTTCAAACCTGTGACAACTCTGAATTCATTTCCTCGAGCCTACTTGTAGATAACGCATCACGTATGTGTGGACTGGAGCAATGTGAATGGAATATCACCTGGTTGAAGTTCATTTCGCTTTTAATTTGATCGTGACCTCAGTGTAGTTTGAGGCGAGCTATATTAAATAAGTTACAATTTATGGCCCTCACGAGTTAACTTAGAAACCTTTGGTTAGAATAAATCGAGGTGTGCCGTGCCGAACAAAATCTCAATTGCATGGCCCTCGTTTATTTAATCTGGTTTATCCTTAGAAACCGAGGCATGCCATTTAGCGAAACATCCATGGCCCTCGCAAAGTTGCAAATGCGTCGTTACTTTAGGCGTGTTATTTTAATAATTTACCTTCCTAAACCCGGGTGCGCATTTATGTGACCCAAATCCAAATCTCAACATTTTCAGATAAAATATGTCGAGGACCGCGGGTGCATTTATGTGACGTGGTTCAAGACGTGTTTTAAATAACATTGAAATCTTCCTAAAAAATATTTAAATAAAAAGCGGTTTCAAAGTTAAAAATATACCATAGGCTAAAACATGTATCAAAATCAGATAATAGGCCAATAATAACAGTTGGGCGACCGTGCTAGAACCACGGAACTCGGGAATGCCTAAAATCTTCTCCCGGGTTAACAGAATTCCTTACCCGGATTTCTAGTTCGCGAACTGTAAAATAGAGTCAATCTTTTCCTCGATTTGGGATTTGAACCGGTGACTTGGGACACCATAAACTATCCCAAGTGGCGACTCTGAATTTTTGGTAATAAATGAATCCCGTTTCGGTTGTCGCTTTGATTGGAAAAACTCCCTCATCATACCCTTCCCGGGGTGTAGTAAAAAAGGAGGTGTGACAGCTCTGGCGACTCTGCTGGGGACAAGAACCCAGAATCTCTGGTTCAGGGTTCAAAATTTGAGCTTAGATCAATTGTTATATTCTGGCTTTAACTGTTATCTGACTTTATTACATGTTTGGGCCTAATGTGCTAAATGATGCTTTTACCGCTTTGATATTATCTGAACTGTATATAAACTGCTACGAAACCCTTCTCTTCTCATCTTCGGGGATGTGCTCGCTGGTCGAGACTCCCTATTCTGTTAGTGTCATACCTTGAAATAAGAAAGAGGCTCGGACAAGTTACTAAGCCGGATGGCCTTTTGGTTCCCGGTACGTAGCCCCCTCCTCGGCTCGAGTTGTCCGCTCGGGTACACAAGTCTAGAACAAATGCCCAGGTTTTGAGCCTAGAATAACACAGCCTCATGCCGGATCCCTAGTAGGAACGCTTATCTGCATCATGTGCATTTGACATAGGGGACTCAACACAGGGATTGGGTCCGTCTAGGACAGGTGTACCCAAAATAACAGACCATCTTGATGCATCCTATGTGCTACATGTTGCATTTCTTCAAGGTTAAAAGGGTCATTTGGCGGACCAATGATAGTTGAGGGCAAATGAAAAGAAAGAAAAAAAAGTGAAAAAGAGAGGGTAAAGTGTGAAAAATAAAGCAAGTAGGGCCCGATTATGTTTTCTATCACATTTTTTAAAAAGAGAAGAAAAAAAAAAGAAAATGAAAAATTCAAAAGATTTTGCACTTTCCCATCATTTTCCAAAAAAAATCAAAAAAAAAGAGGAAAAAGAAAATTCAAAAAGAGTTTACATGTTTCATAAGTTTTCAAAAGAAAAGAAAAAAAAAGCATATTTTTTCTGAATTAGTTGTTCTTTAATTCTCGACCGTATCCAATCTACCCGAACTACGCATACCTGATTCTCGTCTTTCGAGGCGTGATACGTAGGCAACCCACATACGGTTCGGTCTTCCTAGTAAATGTTAGGTTCTTGGCTTTGTGGGGTCTTAGCCAAATTTTGCACTTCTAGCCATCTTTAGGCCAAATAAGCCATTTTTGCAACAATAGCCTCAATCATGTCTTGCATGTGTTCAGCAGGGAATGTTATTGTCTCATATAGTGTTGGTTTAAGTTTTCTCATACAGGTGTGGATTTACTTATCGGAGTTTGAGCATGACATACACCCAGGATCACTGCATTCAGGAGCTGCTCGAGGAGCCATTTTATGTTTTTGAGTCAATTGTTCATGTTTTACTTTTTGGTCCTGTATAGTGGCATTCAGTCTTTTAGGTGATGTCAGAGTTTGTAATAGTCTAGTTGAGTTTGCCTAGTCTTTTGTTATTGTATTTCTTATTTGTATTTGGAGATGTGTTACAAGTCAAAAAATCCAAAAAAAAGAGAAATTTTGCGTTTTTATATTTTCGTTATAGGTTTTCTTTAGAATGCTAATTGTAGAAATAAAAAAAAATTCCTTTGAGGTGATTTTTCCTCTAGGCAATTAATATCAAAATAAAAATGGCTTTTATATTTCCTTTAGTATATTAAGACTAAAAATCCAAAAAAAGAGAGAATTTTCTTTTAGTACCTCTTTAAAGAGTTTTCTTTAAAGTATTAATTTCAAAAATCCAAAAAGATTTTCTTTTGAGGTTCTTCTTTGGGAAACTAATGAAAAATGAAAAAAAAAAATCTTTTATTTTCATTTGAACTTTAGGACATTGTACATTGAAGAAAAGAAAACAACATGATTTCCTTCCTAAAAAAAAGGGTCAAAAAATATTTTTCTCTTCAGGGATTTTGCCTTAATAGAGAATTTGTGTCAAAAGGAAAAAGAAATCCATTAAGCTTGAGTTTAGAATAGGTTATAGAACATTCAGTCTAGAAAATTTAAAAAAAAAAAAAAGGATTTGCTTCTTTTGTTTCTCTTTTCTTATTAGAGTAGTCATTAAGGTAAAAAGAAAAAAAAAGAAAAGAAAAAAAAAATGAGAACGTCAGTTTGTTTCCTTTATTCCTGATCTCCCAGAACTACGCAAAGATCTGATTCATGCGGCTTCAGGATACATAGGCAACCTACATAGGGTTCGATCGAATCGTTTTTATTTTATTAAAAGAATAAAAAGGGAAAAAAAGAGAAAAAAATATGGTAAAATTATGGGATGTGAGAAATGAGAAGGAAGAAAAAGAGCGATAATCAGAAAGAAAAAAAAGAGGGAAAGAAAGTGAGCGAGCTAAGAAGTGCAAGGAAAGAAAAGAAAGGAGAAGATTCAAATGGACAAATTGGGATGATGCCAAGTGACCTTATGACCCTCGAAGTCATTCTAGAACCATTAATCGTTGCTAGGTGCATTGCACGCAATGTGGTATTTTTGATGTTAAATGCCCTAACGCTAACGGGATGACCCCATTTTGTTCCCTTTGATATCTTCATTGCAAAAAGGTGGTTGTTTTGTGGTTCTCGAAGTAGTAACTCCTCTCCACAACATAAAAGTCAATGGCGGACAACAACATAATTAGGTTGGTTGATAATGGTGCCCGAAAGCGGTTGGTTGAATAGGATACTGGTTTGGCTGATGAGGTAAGGATGTTAAGACAATACATGACGGACATGTATCAGGCCTGGGTGACTGGGAAGGCACCACCCCCGCCACCACCTAGCTTCTTAGATGCTACCCTTACCCAAACTCCTGTTGTAGTGCCGGATGGCCCCCCATACTCTCCAGATCTACTCGTTTATCACAGCTTTCCCAACCATCCTAGTAGCTCCATCACCCATCCTCGAATTACCTCTCCCAAAAATTGCCCTCCTGTCATATCCGCTATTCCCAACAGTGAACACCCACTCAAAGCCCATGATGCCCAATATTACCCCTCAAAGGTTGCCCACAAGGTTTTTGACTCATACAAGAAGAGCCTTCGGGATGAGTTTCATGCTGAAAATGAAAAGGTTACAGGAAAAGAAGGGCGAGATGAGATATCCGGGAAGCTGAAAAGCATAGAACAGTCTTTAAAGAACATGCATGGGACGGGAGACCACGTTAGCATGTCTTACAAGGAGTTGTGTATGTTCCCTGACGTTCGCCTGCCCGCGGGGTTTAAAGTGCCAAAGTTTAACTTGTATGATGGGGGTGGAGATCCGGTAGCCCATCTGAGGGGTTATTGCAGTGAAATGAGAAGTGTTGGTGAGAAAGATGATTTGCTGATGGCATATTTCAGTAAGAGCTTGACTGGGGAAGCTTTGGAATGGCATAATCCTCAAGATGTCGGTGAGTGGCATACATTGGGCGACATGGCTCAAGATTTTGTGCGACACTTTCAGTACAATATAGACATTGTCCCAGACAGCTCCTCGCTATCTCATATGGAAAAGAAACCCAAGGAAAGTTTTAGGGATTTTTGGCTCAGATGGAACGAACAAGTTGCTCGGGATAGTCCTCCCATTGATAGAAAAGATGTTGCTGAGCCCCGCCGACGACAGGGTCCAGTGGTTGTTCTTGCTAAACGCTTTCAACCTCAATATCGACCCCGTGGATATCCTTGTAATCTTCCCCACTGCTACTTCTCTCCACAGAAACCCCAAAATTGTAAATCACTTCCCCGATACCCCGTCCACAATGCACCACCATATGCTCCACATCCCCAAGGCCCGCGATGGCCCGCATCACTTCCACAAATATCTCACCCGTCCACTCAGGCATATCCTTCACTTGCCCGCAAAAGGTTCCAACCGAGGCCAGAGTATAAAATGAAAAGACTACTGAAAAAAAGAAAATGCTTTCACGCCCATCGGAGAATCCTATACAAGCTTGTTTGAAAAGTTAAAGCAATCTGGCCTGATTGAGCCGCTCCTCGGTTATACGCCGGACCCATATGCAAAAAGATTTGATCCTACTGTACGATGCATGTACCACTCTAATGTCCAAGGGCATAACACTGAAGATTGTCGTTCTTTGAAAAGGGAAATAGAAAGAACGACTCAAGAAGGGGTAATTGTGATCAATGACAGTGACAGGAAGCATGCTAATCCTCTTGGGGGCTTGTTGACTAAAGTTGATGATTTTGAAGTTGGTAATGGTCTTGACAATATTGATGCGGAACTCAGTGGCTAAGATGTCGTGCTTGGTAATTGGAAAGACGCTCCATTTCTTGGTTAGCTGGAGAGGAGTTTTTGGTGGTTTATTTTGTTGTCATTTCTGTTGTCCGAGTTATTTTCAGGGTTGTAATCCGGATATTGTCTTGTGACTCAAACCCTTCTATCCTTTTATTTTGCCTAGTTTGTTTAGTCGTAGTAGCTCGTTTAGTGTTGTCTAGGTTTATTCCAAGGTTGTAACCCCAGCTTAGTTTGCTTGTTTTGTTGTTCGACCCCTTTCACCATCTGTCTAATGCAATTTTCTGTTTTCTGTTAATTCTAGTCATTTTTGTTAGTTTCCTATTCCTTTTATAGTCCTTTTCCTGTCGACTCTAGTGACATGACATGCACGCGTAATTCTCGGCCTGGTCTTAAAAGGTCAGTTTAGTCATGAAGCAATGAAATAATTTTGAAGATGATAGGGACATTTGAGGGAAGTAAGAACAGATTTGGACATCTTGAGATCATTTGAGGCCCGAACCATGTGAAACTGGGGCAGATAGAACATAAAGAAACCCTATTGAAATGTATCATGCCACATCGGGTTGAAGCTAAAGGCAAGTTTGCCCAAATTGATAGGGGGTGTTCGTGGTAATGAGAGTGAGAGTGTTGTCCAATGGTGCTTTGTATTTAACAGACGTAGAAGGCAAATGTGTGGATATGGCTATCAATTCTGATGCAGTCAAAAGATATTATGTATGATTTTTTTGGTTAAATTGTGTTTGTTTGTACTTGGCATGTTTTAAAGATTGGAATGACGAAGGCAATTTGTTCGGCTATCTAAACACTTTATCCTTTGTTACCCCCTTTGAGCCTTATTTATTTTCCTTCATACCCCTCTTTTGGAATCAGTAGCGAAATTCAGCAAAGCAGTAAAGGAGAAAAGAGAAGAGAAAAGAAAAGGAAAGAATGGAAAAGAATGAAAAGAAAGAAAAAGAGAGAAAAAAGACAAAAAAAGAAAAGAAAGAAAAAAAAAGAAAGAAAAAGAAAAGGAAAAGGGGAAAGAAAAGAAAAAAAGAGAAGTAACAACCACAAAGTAATTCCTATGACATGAACTATGTTTGACCTGATTCCTTTTAAGGATACGTAGGCAGCCTCACGGTTCGGTCCCATCAAAGTAAAAATCCAAAAGTCCCCAAGCAAAGAAACTGGGGCAGAAGTTGTGGTTGTTGTAAGAAATCTAATTCCGAAAGTTGTAATCTTGAAACCATTTGAGTTATTTTGAGCCTTTTGATACCCTTTCTTTCTAACCCCATCCAAAAGCCCACATTACGGTCCAAAGAAAGACCTTCCGATCAGTCTTCAAGGGATGCCAAGTCGAGCAAGTAGAGGTGATTCATGTCAGGGGCAACACTCCGATCTAAGCAAGAACATGAAAATGAGAGAGTCTTATTGGTGAAAACCCTTACGGGCACCGTAAGGCGATGAAAGCTGAGAGAAATCGAAAATGAGAGTCTTATTGGTGGAAACCTTCACGGTCACCTTAAGGCAAAAGTGAGTTGAGAGATGAACAAATGAGAGAGGTTTGTTGGTGAAAACCCTTCGGGGCACCGCAGGTCGAACAAGGACAAGGTTTTGGTGAAGAAATTGGGTTTTGAAGATCTCGGGGCATAAAGTACGACAACTGAAGCTGATTGGTTGGACAGACTGAGCCGATTAATCCGAAATGCATGTCATCATCATTGGTGCCAGATGCTCCCCTCAGATAAGTCTCTTTTCTCTTTCCCCTTCAGACAGTCTTCTAGTTTTTGATTTTTCTTATCCCTAACTCCCAAAGGTCATTGCATTTCATTTCTTTTGGGTTTATTTCTCTAAAGTGTGTCCAATGTCAGTTCTGTTTAAGCAAATAAGAAGGGAATTCAAAGCTTACTACCAACTTCCAAAGTTGCACAAGGCACAGGGCGGCCAAGGCATTACTAGAGATAGTACGATGTGAAATGGTATATAAAGGTCAGTGGGAGTTCCATCGGTGAAATGGTTTGGTAATTTCGTGGGAAATGCAGAGGCTCAAACAGATGGGTCAGAGATGTAACACAACGGTTTGGGGTATAGAACACTCGGGTCATCCAAGGTCATGAGGGTTGAAAGTCAGTCGGAAAGTCAAAGGGGTCTTAGCTAGTTTGAGGAAGTCAGTCAAAACAAAGCACGACAGCGGGGAGGCCATTTTCAGCAAGAATGACACAAACTAACCACCACATTTTAAACTAACGAGATTTTTCTTTGATTTGGAACAGGGGCAGAAAATTTCATTTGTTTCGAAGAAACCCTCCGTAAGGAAAGGCAGGCACCAAACAGGTTTGACCGTAAATTCTCAGGACCCTCATGGAAAATAGGACCTAGTTTAAAAATCGAAACAGTCATAAGTAGAAAATCTAGCATAAATGTACCCCAAGGAATAGAAGTTGGTTTCAAAGTTTGCATGTTTAATTAGGAGTTTTCAGGACCCCCCTGAATAATGGGACCTAGCTTTAAGATTTCCATTAGATAACAAGATTTAGCGTAAGTTCTGTTGTAGGGAAGTTTAATTCAGCCGTAATAGTTCTGTCGTAGGGAGATATAATTCAGCCATAATAGTTGTCACTCGTAAGATATGGTTTGGTTTAGATTTTCAGAACCCTCTTGGATAATAGGATGTAGTTTTAAGACCCTCTTAGATAACAAGATTTAGCGGATGTCATACCTTTAGAAGATATAATTCAGATTTAAAATTGTCGTTTAACTATGAGTTTTCAGGACCATCCTGGATAATGGGATTTACTTTCAAATTCTTAGAGATATTTGGTAACATGATTCAATTAACACTCACAGATGCGCCCAGCACCAAACTGGGGCAGGAAAATTTCTCTTGTTTTGTTTGTTTAGTTGTAATCAGGTTCAAAGGCAGCAGTTTCAGAGGAACAGTTGAAGTTTTGGCAATCAGGCGCCCGCCTGGAGAGCAAGGGAATACAGTTCAAGTTCAGCAATCAGGCGCCCACCTGGAGAGCAAGGGAATACAATTCAAGTTTCAGCAATCCGGCGCCCACCTGGAGAGCAAGGGAATACAGTTCGAGCTTCAGCAAGCAAGCGCCCACCTGGAAAGCAAGGGAATACCGTCCAAGTTTCAGCAATCAGGCGCCCACCTGGACAAATGGGAAAGCATCTCAGATTACAATTCAAGTCGGCAACAAAGGAACTTCCCCTGGAAAACACAAGTCAACAAGGCAACAGGAATCACAAGATCAAGTTTGAAGATATAGATAGGATTTTTGTAATGCATAGTTCATAGTTTAGTCTAGCTTCTTTTATTTTATCATGGGGTAATAAGGAGTTCAGTAAGCAGTAGCAGCAACAGCAGCAACAGTGAAATCACAGCTTCATGGTAGTCCCAGCTATCGAAACTTCCCGAACTACACTGACCTGATTCCTTTATAGCCACGGATGTGTAGGCAACCTCGGAAGCAGGGTGCGGTCAAATTTTTCAAAAAGTGCTTCCCACGGAGTATTCGAACGGGCAAAAATCGCTCGTATCCGCTCACTTTATCTTTGCACGAAGACTCTTCGTGTTTCCGGGCAAAGAGGGGCAGCTATGAGCACGTGATTTTTGCCCTATGTGAATTACTCCCATAAATTCAAGAAAATAAATTTTTCCCATTATTTGCAATTTCATAGATTTTTATAGCATTCTTGTTCATTGTTTGCATTTGTTTGTGCATGTTTATTTTACTTAATTAATGAAAAATATAAAAATATGTTGCATATGCATTTAGGACTTAATTTTATATTTTTCAGATTAATTAGCAAATTAGTTGTTTTATAAGAAATGGAAAATCACAAAAAATAACTCAATTTTGCATCTCTTGATTTTAGCTTTGAATTTTGGTAATTTTTTCTTTAATTTGGTTTTTAATTATTTGTGATAATTATTATTTAGAATTAATTAGTATTTTTGATAGGGTTAATTTGGTTTTATTATTTAACTTAGGATTTTATTTTTAATTTTGAAAAAAAAAGAGGAATTAAAAAGAGAAATGAAAAAAAAGGAAAGAAAAGGAATTCTTGCTGGGATGTTTAGTTAACTCTCCATCAGGCCCAAATCATTTCCCCTCCCATGATTCAATTAACACTCACAGATGCGCCCAGCACCAAACTGGGGCAGGAAAATTTCTCTTGTTTTGTTTGTTTAGTTGTAATCAGGTTCAAAGGCAGCAGTTTGAGAGGAACAGTTGAAGTTTTGGCAATCAGGTGCCCGCCTGGAGAGCAACGGAATACAGTTCAAGTTCAGCAATCAGGCGCCCACCTGCATAGCAAGGGGATACAGTTCAAGTTCAGCAATCAGGCGCCCACCTGGAGAGCAAGGGAATACAGTTCAATTCTACCAATCAGGCGCCCACCTGGAGAGCAAGGGAATACAGTTCAAGTTTCAGCAATCAGGCGCCCACCTGGAGAGCAAGGGAATACAGTTCAAATTTCAGCAATCAGGCGCCCACCTGGAGAGCAAGGGAATACATTTCAAATTTCAGCAATCAGGCGCCCACCTGGAGAACAAGGGAAGTACAATTCAAATTTTAGCTTTCAAATTTTTAGTAATATTTGGTAACA
>NW_017671005.1:202399-202587 GCF_001879085.1 Nicotiana attenuata
GGAGAGCAAGGGAATACAGTTCGATTTTAGCAATCAGGCGCTACAGTTCAAGTTCAGCAATCAGGCACCCACGTGGAGAGCAAGGGAATACAGCTCAAGTTTCCGCAATCAGGCGCCCACCTGGAGAGCAAGGGAATACAATTCAAGTTTCAGCAATCAAGCGCCCACCTGGAGAGCAAGGGAATACA
>NW_017671005.1:203611-318831 GCF_001879085.1 Nicotiana attenuata
AAAAATATAAAAATATGTTGCATTTGCATTTAGGACTTAATTTTATATTTTTCAGATTAATTAGCAAATTAGTTGTTTTATAAGAAATGGAAAATCACAAAAAATAACTCATTTTTGCATCTCTTGATTTTAGCTTTGAATTTTGGTAATTTTTTCTTTAATTTGGTTTTTAATTATCTGTGATAATTATTATTTAGAATTAATTAGTATTTTTGATAGGTTTAATTTGGTTTTATTATTTAACTTAGGATTTTATTTTTAATTTTGAAAAAAAAGAGGAATTAAAAAGAGAAATGAAAAAAAAGGAAAGAGAAGGAATTCTTGCTGGGATGTTTAGTTAACTCTCCATCAGGCCCAAATCATTTCCCCTCCCATACCCGTCCAAACTGGCCCACGACCCGTCCCCAGAACCCGGTCTTTCCCCCCAACAATCCAAAACGACCCCATTTTTAACAGACCAAATCAGGACCGTTGATCTCTGTTGATCTAACGGTCCGGAACTGGGGTTTGTTTCATATAAATATGTCCGAACCTTTCACCCCCCCCCCCCCTTCGTCTCATCTCTCTCAGAGACTCTAACCTCTAACCCTAGCGCCGCCCTCCAACTCTCTCCACCATCTCCGCCGGCAGCGGGCTCCAAACCACCCCGAATTCGTACCATGCAACCCCCAAGCACTTTTAAATCCTATCCCTACCCCTATTTCCCAAAAACCTCAACGGAATTCCCCCAATTCCAAATCTAAAAAGGTCGAACCCTAGATTGTTCTGTATTTCTAAATTCGCGCAGAATTCCGGCTCGCTTTGGCCTATAATCTACGTTAGTCGATTGCTCTTAACAAGAGCAATCGAGTAGCATTGGTTTTAGTTCACTCCGAGAACACCGGATTTTGGCGAACTCATCGGATTCCGGCCAGTCCTCGACTACCTTCACGCTTATCGAGTTGTCTCAATTGGTCCAGTAATTTCGGCATAATTGGTACTTTCCCCTCTTTGTTTTTGTTTTCTCATAACCCTATTCATTATAGCATTTTTCTAGTCTTTTTCTTTTGCTTCATTATTTTGTCTTGTCTTCTTTAATGGTGGATTTCATTTTAGTTTAGTAGTTAGGTTTGGTTTAATCGTAAAGTTTTGAATTATTGTTATTTTCTTTTTCTGAATCTGTTCATTCTTTGGTAGTTTGGTTTCTCGTATTAATTGTGGTTCTCGCTGACCCAGTTAAGAGACCTATTCATTTGGGGTCTTGGGTTAACTTGACCCAAGTTGGCACTCTGAATGTAAAATACAGAAGTGTTGAAGGGTAATTTAGGGATTTGGGTAAGGGAATCTAACTTAACTGAATAGGAAACTTCTAGGAAGCTGAGTATTGGGACTAATGTGTTAATTGGATTTCTAAACTAAGGTCTTCTAAGCTAAAATGAAAATTTCAGAAGGTGCAAAGGGCAAACCTGATTTCCTTTGTGCTGCCCTAGTAGCTTGTCTATAAAGGCATCGTGACATGACATTCAAAAAAAAGGAAGAGATAAAAAAGACCCCTGGAAAACGAAAACGGCTACACTCTGAATTCCTGGCACTTTTCTGGTTGAAAACTACTAAATTGTTGCTGGTTTTGGTTTTCTGATCCTGATTGCTTAGTTAAAATTACTGAAAAGTTCCATAGTTGTGCATCTGGGTGGAAAATGGATTGAATTTAAGTATAGAAGTTTGATTCGAGTTGTTTGGAGTTGGTTTGAAGTCTGGGTTTGGTTTCAGCTGGTTAGGCACTGTTATATTGCTGTTGGTACTGCTCTGCTGTTGCTGATCTCTCAATTTCCTATTTCTTTTGCTTTTCAGGTATCTCTTTAGCCCATGAACAACGAGTGACTGTTGAACATGTAACTCAAGTGAAATTTTGATTGAATGCAAGCTGCATTTGAATTTATTTTCCCTATTTTTCTTGTTGCTTCAATATTCTGTAGTTAGATCTTGAATTACGAATGTCAGTTAGGCCTTCTCTTTTATTATTTGCATATTCTGAATCCATGTGTGAGAATAAGATGTTCTGAATCTTTGAATCTGGGTTTGTAATGATAAATGAACTATGGACTCTGGCTATTTAGTTTTCTTTTTCATAAGTTCGAGTGTGTGTTGGGTAAAGGAGCTGTTAAGGTTCTGCAATAGGAGTTCAATTTGATGCTTTGGGTTGTAGACCTTTGTTCAGTTTCTGCTGAAGATCAGTGTTGTTTTAGCTTTGATGTCCATTTGAATTCATTAAAACGCTAAGTATAGGCTTGTACGTTTGTATTGATTTACTCAGATTCTGTTTTGTAAGCATGTTCATTTTTGAGCTTAAGGTCTAGATTCATGTTTATTTACTGGGTCACCCCATAGGTTTTCATTTATCAGTCATGTATTGAGTAAAGGTTTAAGTAAACTTGGAGTTTTATAATTGTCTCTTGAAGCTAGTTGAAAATTGATTTCCAGCATGATGACCAAATGATTGCTTGATTTGGGAATTTTTGTTCAGAATGTTTATCTGATTGTCCCATGTTCGAACAATTAAAATCTGGAAGCCAAGTGTAGTTTATTCGCATGTCTCATGGGCCCAGATTCGAATTGGCCTTGCTTTGTGATAGTTTGATTCAAATGAATGTCAACCGCAATGCTTTCTTCCTTTTCTTTTACATTAAATTAGTTTAGGATCTCTATGATGACATATTTTCCTTTGAATGATCCACAGTTCTCATATTTGGGCCCAGATTTGAGTTGTCCCAGTTAAGTCCTCTAGGCTTCCCCTTTACACTCCCGACCTTGGGCTGTCCCTCTAGCCCAGCTCCTTTTAAAGGAGGTTCTGGCATTCAAACCTGTGACAAGTCTGAATTCGTTTACTCGAGCCTACTTGTAGATAACGCATCACGTATGTGTGGACTGGAGCAATGTGAATGGAATATCACCTGGTTGAAGTTCATTTCGCTTTTAAATTGATCGTGACCTCAGTGTAGTTTGGGGCGAGCTATATTAAATAAGTTACAATTTATGACCCTCACGAGTTAACTTAGAAACCTTTGGTTAGAATAAATCGAGGTGTTCCGTGCCGAACAAAATCTCAATTGCATGGCCCTCGTTTAATTAATCTGCTTTATCCTTAGAAATCGAGGCGTGCCATTTAGCGAATCTTCCATGGCCCTCGCAAAGTTGCAAACGCGTAGTTGCTTTAGCCGCGTTATTTTAATAATTTACCTTCCTAATCTCGGGTGCGCATTTATGTGACCCAAATCTGATTCTCAACAACGTTAGATAAAATATGTCGAGGACCGCGGGTGCATTTATGTGACGTGGTTCTAGACGTGTTTTAAATAACGTTGAAATCTTCCTAAAAATATTTAAATTAATAGCAGGTTCAAAATTAAAAATATACCATAGGCTAAAACATGTATTAAAATCAGATAATAGGCAAGTAATAACAGTTGAGCGACCGTGCTAGAACCATGGAATTCGGGATTGCCTAACACCTTCTCCTGAGTTAATAGAATTCCTTACCCGGATTTTTGGTTCGCGGACTGTAAAACAGAGTCAATCTTTTCCTCGATTCGGGATTTGAACCGGTGACTTGGGACACCATAAAATATCCCAAGTGGCGACTTTGAATTTTTGGTAATAATTAATCCCGTTTCGATTGTCGCTTTAATTGGAAAAACTCCTTTATTATACCCTTCCCGGGGTGTAGTAATAAAGGAGGTGTGACAATGGTTTCATCCGGCTATGAGGATGATGCCTCTAGACAATGAAGCCTTTGGACAAGTTGGCGATATTTTAGCCCATGAGATGCAATAATATGATGCTAAAATCAACAATACAAGGCTTAGTCTTGTAAGGTTAAGGGCAGAGCTTAGCCCTAAAGAGGAGCAAATAGATAGTGCTAGAGATACATTGCTTAGTCTCGGCAAATAGAAGCGATGACTGACCTTATGCAAATAGGAGGCAGAGCTTAGCCTCATGCAAGATTCGGGACAGGGTTTAGTCCCATGCAGATGAAAGGCAGAGCTTAGCCTTATGCAGATATGGAGGCAGGGCTTAGCCTCATGTAGGATTCGGGACAGGGCTTAATCCCATGCAAATAGAAGGCAGAGATTAGCCTTATGCAGATATGGAGGCAGGGCTTAGCCTCATCCAGATATAGAGGCAGGGCTTAGCCTCATGCAGATGGAGACAGAGCTTAGTCTCATGCAAGATTCGGGACAGGGCTTAGTCCCATGCAAATGGAAGGCAGTGCTTTGCCTTATGCAAAATGGAGGCAGGGCTTAGCCTCATGCAAATGGAGACAGAGCTTAGTCTCATGCAAGATTCGGGACGGGGCTTAGTCCCATGCAAATGGAAGGTAGTGCTTAGCCTTTTGTAAAACGGAGGCAAGGCTTAGCCTCATACAGATGGAGACAGAGCTTAGTCTCATGTGAGATTCGGGACAGGGCTTAGTCCCATGCAAATGGAAGGCAGTGCTTAGCCTTATGCAAAATGGAGGCAGGGCTTAGCCTCATGCAGATGGAGACAGAGCTTAGTCTCATGCAAGATTCGGGACAGGGCTTAGTCCCATGCAAATGGAAGGCAGAGCTTAGCCTTATGCAAAATAGAGGCAGGGCTTAGCCTCATGCAGATGGAGACAGAGCTTAGTCTCATGCAAGGTTCGGGACAGGGCTTAGTCCCATGCAGATGGAAGGCGGTGCTTAGCCTTATGCAGATATAGAGGCAGGGCTTAGCCTCATGCAGGGTTTGGGACAGGGCTTAGTCCCATGCAAAATAGAATAAATAGCAGGTGATAGCATAGTTTTCTTAGCTGGTAATAGATTTCAGTATCACGGTTGTTATGAAGATTGTGACTTGGAGGCATGTATATTCTTCGCTCCTGCATCCAAAGAAAATCGTGAGTTCTGTAAAGGGGGAGGTCTGTTCGTGCCTCCGTCGGCTTGCTTTGCTTAGTCCGAAGATCCTGTTCAAATCATTGGTGTAACGTTGGCTAAACAGAGTCATTTTACAAGCCAGCATGCATAGTTTTCAAAGACGTAATAAAAATATATTATTTTAGAAATTGGTTAGATGAACCAGTGACTGTGACACGATCCGAGACATTGCAACCTCTCCTGCTATAGAATATTAAGGGTCCTCCTCAAAATTCTTCCCCAGTTAGATGGACACGTCTGACTGCTGCACATGCTGTGATCGGTTGAAATTGCTTCGGAATTTTGAGGGTCCTCCTCAAAATTCTGCCCCAGTTTCTGATTGTGGGGAAAAAATAGGATTTTTACTGAATTGTGACCGAACCCACAAGGCTGCCTACGTATCCCCTCTTAAACGGGAATCAGGTCGAGCGTAGTTCAATTTACATCATTTTGTGAAAACATAAATAGTTACACATAGTATCGTTTGACTGCATCTGAGTTGATCAGTTTTGGCCAGACTTCTCCGTCCATTTCTGCAAGTATGAAGGCTCCTCCTGTCAATACTCTGTGAACCATATAAGGGCCTTGCCAGTTGGGAGAGAATTTCCCTTTGGCTTTATCCTGATGCGGAAAGATCTTCTTCAACACCAGCTGCCTCGGTGTGAACTGTCTCTGCTTGACTCTTTTGTTGAAGGCTCTGGACATTCTGTTCTGATAGAGTTTCCCATGACACACTGCAATCATCCTTTTTCCGTCTATGAGGGCTAGCTGCTCATAACGGCTCCTTATCCATTCTGCGTCACTGAGCTCAGCTTCTTGTATGATTCTCAAAGAAGGAATCTCCACTTCAGCAGGAATAACAGCTTCAGTACCATACACCAGTAAGTAGGGAGTTGCCCCGGTTGATGTGCGGACTGTGGTACGGTATCCCAATAAAGCGAATGGCAGCTTCTCGTGCCATTGTTTGTGATTTTCTACCATCTTTCTCAGTATCTTCTTGATATTCTTGTTAGCGGCTTCTACAGCTCCATTCATCTGAGGTCTATAGGCTGTGGAATTCTTGTGCTTGAATTTTGAAAGTCTCACACATGGTCTTCATCAGATCACTGTTGAGATTGGAGGCATTGTCAGAGATAACTGATTCGGGGACCACGAACCGACAAACAATTCGATCGCGGACAAAATCTGCTATGACCTTCTTAGTTACCGCCTTGTAAGATGCTGCTTCGACCCATTTGGTGAAATAATCAATAGCTACCAAGATGAACCGATTCCCATTTGAGGCGGTGGGCTCGATTGGACCAGTGATATCCATTCCCAGGCGGCGAATGGCCAAGGTGAGCTTGTTGCATTGAGCTCATTTGCAGCACTTTTATCATATCGGCATGTACTTGACATTGGTAGCATTTTCGGATACTGGACGCAATCTGTATCCATGGTCATCCAGAAATAACCGGCTCTAAGTATCTTTTTGGCTAAGACGAAGCCATTCATATGCGGGCCGCAGGTCCCAGCATGTATCTCCTCAAGTAGCTTAGAAGCTTCTTTTGCGTCGACACACCTTAGCAATCCCAAATCAGGAGTTCTTCTGTACAAGGTTCCTCTGCTGTGGAAGAAATGTTGGACAACCTCCGAAGTGTACGTTTCTGAGTATGATTTGCCTGCTTCGGATATTCTCCTTTTGTCAAATATTCTTTGATGTCGTGAAACCAAGGCTTCCCGTCAACATGGGCACAATATGTCGGTTGGCTGTGGATCCTTACTGGGATAGGATCGGTGAAGTTCTTGTCGGGATCCTGTATCATGGATAACAAAGTGGCCAATGCATCGACAAACTCGTACTGAATCCTGGGAACATGTCGAAACTCTATCTTCGTGAACCTCTTTCTCAATTCCTGCACATGGTGCAGATATGGCAATATCTTGGAATTCTTGGTGGCTCATTCTCCTTGTACCCGGTGCACAAGCAAATCTTAATCACCGATTACCAGCAGCTCCTGAATATTCATGTCGATGGCCATGTTGAGCCCTAGTATGCAGGCTTCATACTCTGCCATGTTGTTGGTGCAGGAAAATCTATGTTTAGCAGATACCGGATAATGTTGGCCAGTTTCCGATACCAAGACGGCTCCAATGCCGACTCCCTTGAAATTTGCTGCTCCATCAAAGAACACTCTCCAACCGTCGTAGGACTCAGCAATATCTTCTCCTATGAATAGCACCTCTTCATCGGGAAAATACATTTTTAGGGGTTCATATTCTCCTTCCACAGGGTTCTCAGCAAGATGATCTGCCAGTGCCTGTCCCTTCACTGCTTGCTGAGTCACATAAAAAATGTCGAACTCGCTTAATAGGATTTGCAACTTAGCCAGCTTGCTAGTGGTCATGGGTTTCTGAAAGATATATTTCAAGGGATCCATCCTTGATATGAGGTATGTTGTGTAGGCACGCTATCCAGGTTAAAGCGTAGTAGGTACGGTCCAATAGAGAGTACCGCGCTTCATATGGAGTGAACTTCTTACTCAGGTAATAGATAGCTTGTTCCTTTCTCCCTGTCTCGTCGTGCTGCCCCAGAACGCAGCCGAAGGCTCCATCTAGCACTGCAAGGTAGAATAGCAAGGGTCTACCTGGATCTGGCGGGACCAAGACTGATGGTGTTGAAAAGTACTCCTTGATCTTGTCGAAAGCCTTTTGACAATCTTCGGTCCAACCAGTTGCAGCATCTTTCTTCAACATCTTGAAAATCGGCTCACATATAACTGTGGACTGGGCTATGAACTGGCTGATGTAGTTTAGCCGTCCTAGGAGACTCATTACATCTTTCTTACTCCTCGGCGGTGGCAGCTCTTGGATGGCTTTTACTTTTGACGGATCCAATTCTATCCCTCGGCGGCTGACGATGAACCCAAGTAACTTTTTGGCAAGAACCCCGAATGCACATTTTGCGGGGTTTAGTTTCAGGATGTATTTCCGCAGTCTGTCGGAAAACTTCCTTCAAATCGGCTATATGATCTGTGGCTTTCTTGGATTTGATGATGACGTCGTCCACATATACCTCGATCTCTTTATGTATCATGTCATGAAAAATGGTAGTCATAGCCCTCATGTAGGTGGTCCCAGTATTCTTTAGACCGAATGGCATCATCTTATAACAGTATACTCCCCATGGTGTAATGAAAGCCGTTTTCTCAGCGTCCTCTTCGTCCATCCAGATCTGATGGTACCGGCAAAACAATCCACAAACGACTGGAGTTCATGCTTGTCACAATTGTCGATTAGGATGTGTATGTTTGGAAGTGGGAAATCATCCTTTGGGCTGGCCCTGTTGAGATCTCGATAATCAACACAAACCCTGACCTTCCCATCCTTCTTTGGAACTGGCACGATGTTGGCTAGCCATGTTGGGTATTCAACCACCCTAAAGACCTTGGCCTTGATTTGCTTAGTAACCTCCTCCTTGATTTTCAGACTCATGTCAGGCTTGAATTTCTTGAGTTTTCGCTTCACTGGAGGACACGTTGGGTTTGTGGGCAACTCGTGAGCCACAACGGATGTACTTAACCCGGTCATATCATCATATGATCATGCAAAGATGTCCTCATACCCTTTCAAGAACTGTGTGTACTCTTTTTTCTGATGGCGACAAGTGGATACCGATGCGGGTTTCCTTGACAGTTTCAGAATCTCCCAAGTTGATTATCTCTATTTCGTCCAGGTTGAACTTAGGCTTGTTCTCAAAGTATTCTACTTCTATGACAATTTCCTCAGGTATGACAACTTCTTTTTCCGAATCAATATCCTTTTGTTGCGTCGTCTCATTACATGTCACAGTTGTTGGTTCATCGAGACAGGAAATGGTAATGCTGTATAGATAAAGATATGAGTGAAAAATGGTAATAATAAATATTGATTCATTGAAGCATAAGAGAAATTTTCAATAATTTAAACAACGTTTTCGGAACATTGGAAATATTATTTAAAACGAAATGCCAAAAGGGGAAATCATTTTTCTTAGAAAATAAACAAAACAATGATGTTCAGCCTTGCTACCCCGGGACTCGTTGGGCCCTGGATGGTCTGACAGTCCAATTCTTGAGGAATGATCCTTTCCCCGCAGCTCGGATAGTAGGGCCTTCCTCTTCTTCCTCCTCAATAATTACACAACAGTCCATGTCCTCATCCTCCAAGAACAAGTTCCTTAAGGCTGCCAGTTCGTTTTCCTCCTCTGATCCCCATATGATGTCGGTCTGTTGGAAGGTCTGACTCAACTACGGTATAGGCTGCTCCAATGGATAGTACGGACCACGCCATGGTGGTGACCAGTTTCTGTACTCTTGCCAAGTGTGTCGGTATCCCAGGCCAAAATTAGTGCCATGACGCTTCGGTTGTATTGGCTTGGAAATGCCCTAATGATTTTTGCCAAGACCTTTGTCACGCTCATACCCTCTCTAGTTCATCATGCTTGCTATCTTTCTATCCCACCACTTATCTTTGTCGATTGTATTGACCCGCTCGATATGATGATAAGTTTCTCCACCTAGCTTTCTCTTATTCTCGGCCATCAGAATAGTCTGACGGGTGTAAATGGGGTTTCTCCCATCTCCACGGATAATCACCTCCTGATGGTTCCACTCAAACTTCACTGCCTGATGCAAAGTTGATGCCACAGCCCCAGCGGCGTGTATCCATGGTCATCCCAACAACAGAATGTAGGATGTAGATATGTCCAGCACCTGAAACTCGACATCAAACCACGTAGGCCCCATCTGCAAACAGAGATTAATATCCCCGATGGTAGCTCTCTGAGACCCATCAAATGCCTTCACGTTCATGGTCTGTTCTCGTATCTCGTATAGGCCTTTGGCCAACCTCTTCAGTGTTGTCAATGGGAAAATAGTGAGATTGGATCCTCCATCGATCAGGACACTGGTAATGAAGTAGTCTTTGTATTGCACTGTGAAATGCAGTGCCTTATTGTGACTCAAACCCTTAGGCGGTAACTCATCCTCGTGGAAAGTGATTTTGTGACTTTTCAGTACCTGTCCCACCATGCTAGCCATTTCTCCGCTTGTGATGTTATTGGGCACATATGCTTCGTCCAATACTTTTATCAGAGCGTTCCTGTGTGTTTCTGAATTCTGCAGCAGCGAAAAGATAGATATCTTAGCAGGAGTCTTTTTCAGATGATCGGTGACTGAATACTCCCTTGCTTGTACTTTCCTCCAGAGGTCATCTGGACCTGTTTCCATAATGGGAGGTCAGTTAGAGGCATGTTTGCTGGGCTCTCCCAAATGCTCGGGTGTGTAGACCCTTCCAATCCTAGTCATCCCTTGTGCAGCACCAGATTCTCCCATTTTGGTTTTCCCTTTTCTTCTACCTTAACTTAAAATGGGACTGATGTTGTTACCTCGACCTCTACTGGCAGCTGTATCTGCACTATTATGGGATTGAGTGTGACTGCGCGCTTCTTGGGGTCGTCACCCTCTTTGATAAGTCCAATTGATCGCTCCAGATCCTATTCTTCATCCATTTCTATCACATTGACACCTTCACCCCTGTGATCTGGGAGGGGGTTATTGCGGACATTAGGTGTAGCCTCCTTCGCCTGCATGATCTTGTGTCAATCAAAGTCCGGATTTTGTCCTTCAATGTGCGGCACTCGTCGATAGTGTTCCCTTTCATGCCCGAATGGTATGCACAAGTCTTATTTGGGTTATCCCATTGGGATGAGTTCTCTGTGGCCACAACAGGGATAGGAGTGACGTAACCAGTAGCCTTCAACCTTTCATATAGCTGGTCGATGGGTCACCAATGGTAGTGTATTGTTTGGGTGGTCAGCGGTCAAAATTAGGTCGTGGTCTTGGGTAGTTTTGACGAGTTGGAGGTGACTGAAAATGAGATGGTTGGGAATTATAGGTGTGATAGGCAGTGGCTGGTTGGGAATATCTAGGGGATGAGGATTGATATGTACGTGGAGGTGACGGTTGATATGTGGGTGGAGGTTATTGTTGATAGGTGGGTGGAGGTGCTTGATATGCAAGTGGGGAGGTTTGATATACGAATGGAGTTTTGGGTCCTTGGGCGACCATTACTGCTCCCACGTCCTTCTTCTTAGATATACCCATAGTGGCATGCAATGCCTCAAAGTTTGTTACCATCCCGCTCTTGATGCCTTCTTCCATCTTTTCACCAAGTTTGATGATATTAGAGAACATATGGTTTTCAATAACCATCAACCTTTCATAGTATTGCGGATCCTATGTTCTGACAAAGAACTTGTTCATCTGTTCCTCGTCCTGTGTTGGCATGACTTTGGCCGCTTCTGACCTCCAACGAGTAGCATACTCGCGGAAGGTCTCGATGGGCTTCTTCTTGAGGTTCTGAATGTAGAAGACATCTAGTGCATTCTCTGTGTTGAACCTGAATCGGTACATGAAATCAGACGCCATACTCACCCAGTTGGACCATTTCTTAGGATCCTGGCTGATGTACCAGGACAAGGCATCTCCCGTAAGACTCCTCATAAAAAGCTTCATCCGGATCTTTTCATTCCAACCCCGACAAGCTTGTCACAATAGGCCCTTAGATGAACCCTGGGATCACCTGTACCATCAAACATCTTGAACTTGGGAGGTTTATAACCATCTGGCAGTTCTACATTTGGCTGTATGCATAGGTCTTCATTAGTTCAGACCTTCTATCCCCTTGCCTCCTTCTACGTCTTAAACACGGCTAGTCAACTTCTTGAGCTCCTCGGCTAGGTTCTTAGTGAGCATGTCTTTCTCAACAGATTCCCATGCACAAGAGATGGGTTGAGTGGAGTGAGGTAGGGCCTCCACATATATAGAGTTGTCTTGGTGACCTGGAGTTTGAGTATAGTGGTGATCATTGGTGGAACTCTAGGGTTTAGGAATAACTGGTGGAGTATTTTCTGGAGTGTGGTAGGTGTTTGGCTGGTACTGTGGTGGGATAGTTTGATTTTGTGGTGGAGTTGTATAATGGCGAGGTACGGGAGGATTTTGTGGGCGCTTGTTAGGTGTGTTTTGAGGTGGTGCGGGGTTCTGAGTGTTTGGATGACTGATGTCTGGGACGTTGAGTGAGAAGGATAGGTTTTCCACATTCCGGACATGCTCAAACTCACCCTGGAGTTCCAGTATTTTCTGTTTGAGTCGTGAAACTACATCATTTGGGGCCTGAGTACCCCTACCATCAGAAGTTTCTGCATGTTCAACCTGTGTGTTGTTTTCCTTTCTGGTGCCGTTCAAATCTTCCATTTTTGCTTTTCCCTTGCCTTCTAGTGGACTAGGAGGAGGAGAAGGTGGAGGGCCCCTGGATCTTGTATGATAAGCTGATGATGCCAGTATGCATGAACCAACCTTTGGGGAATGGGAATAATCAAAAGAAAGAAAGAAAACCAAAAGGTAGCCAAGTAAGTAATAATTCTGAAAAGAGTACTTGCAGTATTTAAACATATATTGCGGAAAGATGAAATTCGTGTCCAAATTTGGGAGCCTCGTTATGTCCGAGGTAGGCCTAGCAACAAGTTGATTTGGAGAACTTAGATGTCAATAAATGCCTTATTTCATTAATATAAAAATAGACGAATCCCAAAATGACACTAAGATAATAAAGGTAAGTCACTATTGGCACTTGGCCATATTACATTTGGGAAAGCAAATAAATCTAGCCTACTTGGTCCAGAAAAACCATCCCCATACTCGATCTTTCTAACTCCATCAACCAGGTTCCCCAACTCTCGCAGACCCAGCAGCAGATAGGCTCTAGCCAGATGTCCTCCCTCGTTTCCTTCAGCATTCTAGCAATCGTTGATCCTCTCTATTATTTTACCTTCTAGCTCCACCAAGCCTCGCTCCAGATATTCCAACCTTCTGTTGGAGGTGATAGCCATTTCCTTCCATTCTTGGATCAGCCTCATATTTGTCTCATGTATTTCCCGATGATCATTCTCGGAGTCATGAACCCTCTTGCGTAGTCTATTGTATTTGACTTGGGCCTCGACATCTTCGTCTATGATCCTGCTTCCCCGACCGGTTCCTGGCTTTGCTATCCCATCTAGGTTATCTTCTAACCATGTCGGGTAGAAAGGTGCACACCTAGCGTGATACCTGTCTGGCTCAATGGTGTTTTTCTCCACAATGATCTTGTAGTGCCAAATATGTTGAGCTTGGCACCTGTAAGGGATGTCGTCGTCTTGAAAGTCTGCTCTGAAGTGGCTCATCTTTGCAACCCTTGGTACGACCTGCTTCCTGCCCGCTTGCCTCATAACCCGGATGGAAACAAAAGGGTGTATCCCTCTCAACCAATCAAAACTAAGTGAGGAGCGTCTCTGGACCTAATGATGAACTCGTCAGTTGGGAACCATTCAAACATCCACTGTACTTGCTCCTCGATTAGATTGTCGAAGAACTCTACCCACTCTTTGGCACTGTCTGGTTGAGCAAACATGTCCGGTATGTAAGTCATCCGCTTAGGGTGATGGAAGGCAATATGATCGTTCCAAGCCCTTCGCGGAAATTCTTGACGGTACTGACCCTTTTGAAGATGCTCCAACAACCACAGCTGTAGTAGTAAATTGCAACCCTCGAAGTGCTTGAACCCTTTCTGACAGCGGTTCAGAGCCCTGTAGATGTCAGCTATGATCATAGGGACTATAGTGTATGTCTGTCCCTCAATTACCTCCATCAAAGTCTTGGCGACCATGGCCAGTCTAGTGTGGATTCTTTCCCTTTTCATTGGGAACACTATCAGACCCAAGAAACATACAATTAATACGAACACTCGGAGGTGGATGTGGTGATAGAAAACTCGTCATGGAATGTACGGTAAGACTTGCTATGACCGTATCTTTCATACAGGTATTCGAAGGGTACGTAAGACTTCTTCAAGCACTCCAAGTCAGCATTTTTCTTTAAAACCATCATTTTTCGGAACCCTTTACTAGTGCGTTCTCCGGTACTAATAACCCAGGGCTATCCCAAGTCAGTCTAGCAAATCCCCCGATTTGTTCCAGGAGTGGTGTCATTTCTATATCCCCAAAATAGAACACGGACCTCTCACTGTCCCATAATAGAGTTACAGCTTCGATCAGTATGTTGTTTGCCTGAATGTCTAGCAGGGAAGGTCAATTGCCCAAGTATTTTCTCACGTGTTTCTTGTCACTTGAGGAAAGATCCTTCCACCAGTCTAGTAGCAATGGGGGTATGCTGCTGACCATGCCGAATCTGGGGACCTCGTGCCTCATTTTCTGCAAAACAAAAAGGTTAGGCCTTTTTCCCCCACCTGATTCGACTATTTATACATTCATGATTAACATATTGGCATTTAGTTCTCCAAATTAATGCACAAAACGTGGTTGCGTCCGTTGGGATTATGGAAACCCTGGTGGTCTTTGGATAAGGCTTGTCTTAAAGGGTTATTATGTGGACAACATATTAACCCGGCTAGGTTTGACCATGATGCATGCCCAATTATAATAAGAGTAAGGTTACTATCGGGGTCTAGACTGGTACCCTCAAGCGGACAACTTGAGGGGGAAAGGCATGGAACCGTCGATTACATTGTTGATCGACTAGTTTTACCGTAAACAAGCCTTTCCGAATTTAAGGGTGATATATTCGAAGAGAGCAACCACTCATCAAGCGATGCTATAGGATTGATTACGCATGAGTGGAGTATGATGTCGAGCATGATTTATGCAGCAGTAAATAACATGTTGTCACGTATTTGCATGTTAGAAAAGCGATAAATACATCATTTATAATTGAAAGACGTTTAAGAAAGAAAACAAATAAACAAGTCAGTTTTGTATTGAGGAAATAAATACATGAAAATAAACAGTTAAATTCACATAAAGGGAGAAGGAAAGGGTGCAAGTATTAACAAAGAAAAGCAGTGTTTGGACTAATTCACAAAGCAAATTTGTTTTGGTAAGAGTCTAAAAATCCCCAGCAGAGTCGCCACGTTGTCGCGCCCCCTTTCTTTCATCTTTACAGCGGAAGTCAGTGTTTCGACATTCATTTGGGACAACTCGTTTCCTTTTGGGAAAGGGATGCAGAAGTTAAAGAGTCGCCACCTAACGGATTTAAGGTGCGTTAGGGCACCTATTTCAAGTAACTCATAAAACCGATTTGTGTTACCAGAGATTGGGTAAGGGCTTGAAATTACCTTGAGAAGAAGGTGTTAGGCACCCTTTGAGGTCCACAAATGTGGGTCCCGGCCAAACTCATTTTGTGAATTAGTCATTTAAAAAATAGGCAGTCTAAGCACACATATAAGATAAAGGAAATTTAACAGATAAGCAGTCTAAGCACGCATATGTAAATAAGATGAGGGAAGTCCTAGGTTTGTTAGCCTATAGGATCACATCTGTACAATACTCAGTAATCCTTCCTCAACTAGAGGGGCTACACGTGGTATTATCGTACAGGTCATCATATCCTTTTACTACCCAATTACCCTCCCTTAGCGGTTATATAAGCGATTTTAATTAGACGAACTCTATGCGTGCATTACCCGTCCCTTCCTTCTGGTCCCGGAGGTGTTTAGGAACTCTAATTTTAGGCAGTTCTAGACTCTCATAAGGTGTTTAAAAGGGAAAATCTAAGCGATAACAAAGAACAAACAGGACTGTCAAGTAAGAAACAATTAAGGGGGCTCATGTTTACCTCCACAAATAAACAGACAATTAGCACATCTTAAACAGCAGATTTCAGATATCTCAGAAAGTTCCTAGAACAGGATATCTAGGTGGGCATGACAAGCAGAGAATATGCAGCATTGTGTTAAGGCGAAGCGATAAAGACCTAATCAGTTTGCCTACTATTTTAGAACCTGTTGAATCTGGGCAGTCACAAATAAGCAAAGCATAGTTTCACAGTTTTTGTTCGACCTTGATTACCTATAGGCTTGCCTAGGCGTGGATCTGTAATACCCTATAAACATGTTGTCTAAATGGAATCAAAATTCTGGGAATCAGTTCAAAACCGTTTGAATTTATTATGTCCTATAGGCATGCTGGTCTAGGTGCTGAATATTATATTACAGAACTGGTTTATACACACTTATCTCTATGACATCAGTTAAACATTTTTATAGACAAGATAGTTATTGATTTAGGCGATGTAGACATGGTTTAAAGCGAATACAAATACAATCTTAAGGCAAGATCTCTAATGCACAGAAAGAATGGATGTTTTTATTAGGCGGAATTATAGAAGTAACTTAATAACAGGATTTCTAGATGATCATGATTATTGAGAAACAAAATTTTGTGACAAATGAAGTAGTGTGCCTATAACATGTTGTGCAGTATGCCAAGTGATCCTAAAAGCATGGTTTCTAATGCAGGTAAACATAGTATAAACCTAAAGCATGATTTCTAATGCAGGTAAACACAGTATAAACCTAAAGCATGATTTCTAATGCAAGTAAACATAATATAGGCCTAAAGGCATGATTTCTACCCGGTTTCCCCACAAAAATCATATAAGAATCCCTCCCTTTTACTAATTTCCCCAATATCTGTTTACAAAGATTATCATTACAGACCATAAATAAATAAATTACATAATACATATAAGCTGTGCTATATGGAGCTTGAAATAGGCCCAAAGGGAACCTGGAAGTACCAAGCCTTCAAAACAGTCCAAGATGCCATAGTATCCAATGAGGTATCCTGGTGCGTCAAAGTTCCCAAATGCCCCAAGGACCCCGGGCAATGCTCACACCAAGATCCTTATAAATAGAGAAGTAGTTATATGCAGTGCGGAAGGTCCAGCCCCAGTGTGGCAGAGTTCGGAGGAATCTCATGGATTCCAAAGGAGTGCACTCACTGGAAAGGCAGAACTTAAACAATCTAAGAGTATAAGTGAGAGTGCTTGTAGTTGGAAGAACTTAGTAAAAAAAGTATAGAGGTAAAAATTTTAGGAGTGAAAAGGTATTTCAGGAATGGAAACAGTTTTATGAAAAAAAAATGCTAAGAGTGAAAACAGTTTTAGAAGCAATTCTGAGAAGAACAAAGATTCAACAAACAACCATACAATCACAAAAACTTAGAGTGCCCAGATTCAAAGCCATTTATTACTTAATTCTAAGTGAAGACAAACAAGTTTACAAACTGGGATCAGGAGGGTTCGGAACATAGGGAGCTTAAATCAGAAACACATGAACATGGATATGAGGGGAAGCATATTGATCAACAAGTACACAGAACAAGCAGGGATTGATTGACAACCAGTGACCAAATTCATAACAGTAGAATACAAACTACTGATTCAGAGTATTAACAAGGAAATTATACTCAAAGCTAAAGTGATAATAGACATTAGAGCATAGAGACAAAATGCAGGAACATCTATATTGAGGACAAGGGTCTACCACACAGAATTAGCATACCAATTGTGGCTAATCAGATAAATTAGGAGCCTGAACTACTTAAAATGAGCATGCTAGTTGAAGGAAAGAGACAAGTGCTCAAGTAAACATGCTGGCTAAAATAGCAAACAAGAAGATTGGAACCTAGACATGTTGATTAAAACACTAAACAAGAGGGGGTAAAACTTAAGCATACTGATCAAAGCAGTAAACAGGAAGAACAACTAAGTACATAATCAGTTAAACTAGTGCGGGAAACAGGCATGGATCTAACAACTATGGAGCACATAAATTTGAATTTCAGAATGATATTGAAATAAGAACATACCAGTTAAGGAAGCAAAGTGCAGAAAGTAAAGCAGGTAGAGTTCCACAGTCTAGCCTTGGCTTTCAGCCGACTAGACGAGCAATAAACACAAGTAGCAGAAAGAGAGATGAGAGGAAGTTTGAGCGTATGTGTGGATTTTTGAACTACTGTCCATCTTCTTGAGAGGTAGAACAAGAGTGTATATACAACACTTAGGGAGTAGAGCAAATAAGGCAAAGAGAATCAGAAGTCAGTCAATTAGGGGGCAATCAAATAATCACAGAATCAATTCATGTAAGGGAGTCCGGAATGGACCCCTTAATTAGGGGTAATCAGTTAACGGTCACAGCAAAAGGGGGTAATTAGGGTAAGGAGTCTAAATCATATCAAATAGGGAATCAGTAAGAATCCCAAAACCATACGCATAACTTATTAAGGCAAATGTGATCAATTAAAGTCAAAAATAAGGGAACAAATAAGATCTGTGCACACAGATTTTAACAAGGCAAAATAATAGGAAATAATCAGTAAAACCTTCAAAAGAATACTGGTTTTTGGGAAAGAATTACTTAGATTCCATAAATAGAAATTAAATAAGTAAAGCTTCACAGAAATACAGAATTCAGCAGGAAAAATAGGTTCGAACCATAAATAGAGATTAATTAGGGCTAAATCCCAAAGAAATACTGGATTTTAACAAGGAAAACATTTAAGCCCAAAAACGGAGTAAACTAATACGACTGGTATCACAAAAATAATAGAGTATCAAAACAAAATCGGAGAAACCAGTATATCACATAGAATCAACTAGGGTTTGAACATTCATGCGAAAATCAGTTAAGATGATGAAGAAACAATTAACTAAACACTGAGAACTTAGAAAAATCGTTGAAGAAAAGTTTGAGGTGAACCCTAGTTTAGAAAGAGTGATTAAAAATCGAAATAATCAATTAAAACAAGAGATTTTTTGAAGGAAAACACTTAATAACATTCAAATCACCTCAGATCTATAAAGATCTGAGAAGAATCCACAGTATCGAACTAGGGTTTTCAGAAAAATAGCAGAGGTGAAGAGAATAGGTCAAGAACCCATAGATTCGTAAGAAAACAAGGAGAGATCCTTACTTACGAACGAAAAATGGCCTGAGACAGGCGGGTAAACAAAGTTTCAAATCATAACCAGATGGAGTTCCTTGAGATCTTCTCAAGGACTCATGAAGTTGAAGAGCCATGGAGTGTAGGAGGCCAGGGGTGGTCGGAAAAGACATAGAAGCACCATAGGAGGGAGGTTTACGCCGGTGACGGCGACTAGGGTTAGGGTTAGGTTGAGAGAAAGTTGAGAGGTGAGGGGAGACGATGACGGCGGGTTTTGAGAGAATGAAAAGGGTTTGGGGTAGGTTAGGGGTTAATTAAGGTAAGGGTGAACGTGGACCGTTGATCTAAAAGATCAACGGCCACGATTAAAGAGGCGTTATTGGGTCGGGTAGGCAGATTTGGCCTAAGGGGTTTGGCCAGGCTTTTGGTTAATATTAAAGGGGTTTTGGGCTGGTAAAAATGGTTAGGTCTGAAATAAAAAGGGTTATTTGTTAAATACCCAAATAATTGATAAAATATATTTTATAAAATAATTAACTGATTATAAAAAATAATTTTCATATATGGAAATGCTTAAAAATAATTACTCAATATTTAAAAATACAATGAGCTATTTTCTGGTAAAATAATGCAATAATGCATGCATGGGCTATAATTGCAAAGTTATTGCAATTGTAACCAAAAAATATAAATCTGGCTATTTGCGAAATAATTTGAGCTCAACATGAATATAAATAGCAAAATTAAACGGGGAAATTGTTATAAAGTCCTTTGTGATGCAATTTGTAATTATTCATATAAATAAAATACTGGATAAATTAATTTGAAAATGTAGAAGTTTTGGAAAAATATCAATTGATGCTAATGCATAGTTTTGAAGGTATATATGCATTTGAAAAATATTATAGGGAAAATGGGTATCAACACTCGTCGCTGAATGTGAGAGCATCCTCCGGTATGTAACCTCGAGTTCGCTTTTCCCTGGTGATGGATATTTTTGTTCGTTTGACAATAAGTTCCTGTGGGATGTCGAATCCCTCAACAATCATATGGATGACATGTTGTGGTTCTTGTGTTTCATTTTTCCTGTTTGCCTCTCTTTCCCGGAATTGATTTTTGGCTGGGTCGCTGAGGAACTCTCTGAGAAGCCCTTTGCTTATCAGTCGGGCTACTTCTTCTCGGAGTTGTCTGTAATCTTCCGTACTATGACCGTGTGTGCCGTGAAACTCGCACCAGGTTAGGGTTCCTTTTTGACCGATCTGATTGTACGGGTTCGGACAATCAGGGTGCCTCCGTCGGTCCTGTATGTCTGTCGAATCCGACTCTGCCCACGAGTCCCCGAGGATTCTGACCTCGATTTGTCCTTCGATCATTTTGGGGTATGTCAAACCTTGGGGCGTTTCTTCGATCTTCGGTGTAAGGTTGATACCTTTCCTTGTTTGGCCTAGGTTCCTTTGCCAAGATCTTGTTAGGATATACTTAGCCCGAGGGGGCTCGCAGTTGGTCGTCCTCAACCCTAATCTTCGACTGATATCGGTTGTGGACATCCGACCAAGTCACGGCGGGATATTCTATCAAGTTCTGCTTTAGTTGCTTTGAAGCTATCGAGCTTCGTTCGTTCAAACCTTGGGTGAGGCCTGCACTGCCCAGTCATCGGAGACTGGTGGTAATTCCATTAGCTCCATTTGGAAACGAGATACAAACTCCCGCAGCATCTCGTTTTCTCTTTGTTTGATCTTGAAGACGTCGGATTTTCTTGTAGCAACCTTAATGGCACCAGCGTATGCCTTTATAAAAGAATCTGCCAGCATAGCAAATGAATCTATTGAATTCGAGGCTAGGTTGTGATACCACATCATGGCCCCTTTTGAATGTGTTTCTCCGAATTTCTTCAATAGGACGGATTCAATCTCGTCGTCCTTCAGGTCATTCCCCTTTACAGCACAAGTGTAAGCAGTGATGTGCTCATTGGGGTGTCCGAGGTTCCGTTTTACTTCGGGACATCAAGCATTCTGAATTTCTTCGGAATGGGTTTTGGAGCAGCGTATGACAGGAATGGCTTTTGTACAAATTTCTTTGAATCTACACTCTTCAGGATCGGGGGTGCGCCTGGGATATGATAGACCCTTGAATTTTATGTCTCCACCTTTTTGTCATTGGCTTCTATCTTCTTTTTGCCCGATTCAATCCTCTTCGTGAGGTCCTCGAGCATCTTTATGATAACGGGATCGGCTATTGACCCGTTGTTGCTTGATTTTTCTGCTACTTGTTAGGCTCGAGGAGCCGCTTCCGGTGCTGTCGTGCTCGGAGTTTTTTGGTGGCTCTGCAGTTGAGCGATCGCCAGTTGTTGTGCCTGCAACATCTCAACAATGACGTGAACGCTAACCTCTCGTTCCTCCCGAGCTGGGGTTTTCTGAGCTTCTTGTTGGTTCTCTTGGCGTATACTCCTGTCGGTGTGGGAGCTTATATCGACGTGTTGGGCATTGCGCGAGACCACATCCGCGAGAATTGGTTCAGGTGTGTCCTCAGGGTTTTGGGGTGGTGTACCGACACCTGAAACAACTACACCATTCTCTCCATGGTCCTCAGGACCGTTGTTCTCATGTGCATTCACTAAGTTTGACATTTTGACCTGCAATCAAAGATTCTTGGACAAGAAAAAATGTGAAAGATAACTTGCGTTATGTTGTAAACCAATAAGAAAACAATCACTATTATTTTAAGCCCCACGGTGGGCGCCAAACTGTTTACCTTGAAAATGGTAATTACAATTAGATTAGATTTTGTGGTTCTAAAAATACCTGATTTATTTTTATGCTAGTTTTTAGGCAGTAGATGCTAAGCGTGAGACTAGAAAATAAAGTAAGAGCTTGAAGGTAATGTATCAAGCAAACCGAGTGGCTGAGAATCGGTGCATCGAGCTGGCTTATACGGGGCCTCGACGTCGAGCTAGGCGTTAGGCTCTGAACAGTCGATGGGGGACTAACAGTTCTAAGGGCCTTGATAAGGGCTTTTTATGATCAATGATGAATAATAAATGAAGAACAATTAATGAAACACAATAAATGTAAGCAATAAATGTAAGTAACAAGATCAAAAGAGAATATGTTTAAGTTAGAGAGCAGGGAATGTTCTTGTTCTTGTATTGAATGTTGTGTATTATTTCTCTTACAAAATGACAAGGATCCCCTTTATATATGAGGGGAAATCCCAACTTGTGAAGCGTCATCATGGCCATAAAATCGGACCCTCTGATTTTTACCGCATACAGGTATTTGATCAAAGTTAGCAAGTTCTTCCTAGTTTTTTGTTAATTTTTCATAGTAATTAACTATGATCATGCCTTTTTCTTTGCACTCGGCAAGTTCGGCCTTTAACTGTTGTATTCATGGACCATTGGAGACCAAAAAATGTTCTTTAATACTAATCCATAAATCTTCGGTGACTTCTATGTATGGTATAGATGAATGCAAAGTAGGCTTAATAGTATTCAGAATCCAAAAAAGCAACAACGAGTTGATAGTCTACCAATCTTCAAGATATGGATACTTCTCATCGGTATCTTGATTCTTCCGTCAATAAATCTGAACTTCTTCCTCTTTTGCATGGCGATCCTCGTGGACCTTGCCCTTTCATCATAGTTTTATCCCTTTAGAGTCACCTGTGTTATCAAAATCTCATGATTGTCATTAGATGTTATATCGTATGGAGACATGGTCTTTCATTTGTTTGTTTTGTCACCACCATCGTGCCGCCGGTAGTGGTGACATCTTTACTATAGATCCCTGCCATTTGCATGTCACTCCAAGTTCCATATGGTTTGGCTCGGCCTTGGCACTGATACCACACCAAACATGCAAGCACACAGTGGCCATGTATGGAAGTGAAAGGCTTGCCTTCTTCAATTGATTAACAAGAATGAATATATATATATATATATATATATATATATATATATATATATATATATATATATAACCTTCATCCTATAAAATATGTAAAATTAGTCCTTACAAATATAGAAAAGAAAACTAGTTTTAACAAATATGGAAAAGGAAAACTCTCCTAGTCCTAAACATACAATATATTCACTATCCATATATACCCACACACACGCGTGCGCTTTGATAGTATCATTATGACTTGTGGCGTGGAACATGTCATAATATTTTATGATTATTAGAGTATGTCATTAAGTGTGATGAGCCAAAAGGTCATCTTGCATTTTAGAACCCAATCCGGTGTTCCGAGGCCTTCAAAACCTTATTTTATTCCTCCTCGATTTGTGTGCGCCGTCCGGGCGCATTTCTGGAAAGCCTTTATGCGGAAATTTGAGAAATAATAATTTTTGCCTTTAAAAGTTAATGTAGTTGACTTAGGTCAACATTTAGAGTAAACGGACCCGAACTTGTATTTTGACACTCCCGGTGGGTCCGTAGTAAATATGAGACCTGGGCGTATGCCCGAAATCGGATTTGGAGGTCCCAGGCCCGAGTAATGAATTTTTGTTAAAAATTGTAAGTCTGAATATCTAATAGTTTAAAGAAATTGATTAATGTTTGATCTCGTAGGTATCGGTCCCGTATTTTAATTCCGGAGCCTGATATAAGTTGAATATAATATTTAAGTCATGTCTGCAAAATTTGGTGAAAACGGAGTTGATTTGACGTGATTTGGGCGTCCGGTTGTGAAAATAGGAATTTCAACGTGTTCTTGAGAATTTCATGTGATTTGGTGCTAAATTAGTACTTCTAGGTGTTAAATCGGTGATTTGATCACACGAGCAAGTTCGTATGATTTTCTAAGACTAGTGTGCATGATTGGTTTGGAGCCCCGAGGGCTTAGGTGAGTTTCGGATGGGCTACGGATGTTTTGGAACTTAGGAAATCTGCTGGTATAACTGAACTTGTTGCAGCCCTCTGACCTCGCATTTGCGAGATCAAGCATCGCAATTGCGAACCCTGCAGGTTCCGTATTTGTGTGGCTTTCATCGCGATTGCGATTAGAAGCTGAGCCATACAGTCTTTGCAATTGCGAAGATTTCTTCGCATTAGCGAAGTAAAGCTGGAAAGGGCAGTTGAGGTTCATGTTCGCAATTGCGAAGGCAGCAGAGATGTGAAGGACCTCGCATTTGTGATGGTCCCTTCGCATTTGCGAGCTTCGCAATTACGAAGGTCATGTCACAATTGCGACATCTGCAGCAGTTTAAAAGGGACTTAGACGGGATTTTAGATTCATTTCCCAAATTTTCAAAAGCTAAACCTCAAGAGGCGATTTTCCAAAGGCCATTTCTTCCCCAAATCATAGGTATATTATTCTTAACTCATTTCTTTCAATCTTTCACTTATTTTAACAAGATTTCAACCTAGAATCTAGGATTTTCATGGTGGAATTGGGGATTTAGACCCCGTATTGGGGCTGGATTCCAAAACCAATTGAATATCCGGGTTTGGGGGTGAATGGATAATCGGGTTTTGGTCCGAATTTCGGGTTTTGACCAAGCGAGTCCGGGTGTTGACTTTTGTTGAATTTTTCAAAAATGGCCTAAATTAAATTTGTTGCTATCATGGGTGGTTCCTAAGGCTTAAATTGAATTGGTTGGTTCATAATTTGCTAGATTCTATTGGTCCGGAGGCTTGTGTGAAGGGAAAAGTGGTGATTGAGCCTTGATTTTGGCCGAAGGAGCAAGGTAAGTGTTGTGGCTAACCTTTGCTTGAGGGATTAGGTGTTATTTGCTTACTTGTTACGTGTTTGGATATTAAGTACAGCGTATAGGTGAGGTGACGAGTACCTATATGTTTTTGTCGAGTCATAGCATGTGACTGAGTCTTATTCTTGTAGGTGTCTTCTATTTTAATCATAGTGTTCATGTTTAGACTAGCTATTTGATGCGTTGAGTAATTTCCTATCATGCTTTATTGAGGTTGGTATTGGTTGAACATTTATTCAAGATTGAGATTGGTATTGTGGTACTAAGTGTTGAAGTAAGACTTGTGGTTATCATTCTATCTCCCTATTATTGCTATCTCTTATTTTGGTGAGGTAAAGTGATAAAGCACGAATGGTGATGCCGTGCACGTTTCTATTATTTAAATGGTAAGGAAGTGTGATAAAGCACGAAGGGTGATGCCGTGCACGTTTATATTATTTATATGGCGAGAAAGAGTGATAAAGCACGAAGGGTGATACCGTGTACGTTTCCATTGTTTATATGGCGAGGAAGAGTGATAAAGCACGAAGGGTGATACCGTGCACGTTTCTATTAATTGATTATCTGGTGAGGTTGAGAGTAAAGGCACGAAGGGTGATGCCGTGCATTTTCCGTTTGCTGTGTATACTAGTTGTTACTGATTCAAAGTGTACTAGTTGTTTAAATTCCTCAACTGCTGTGATTCTATATTTTGGAACCCCTTATCACATTTCCCCTCCCATTAATATCTACTTATCTTCTGTTAATCATTATTTCTGTTAGCATATTGTTTATCTGCACAGGTTTATGACTGTGTCTTGTCCTAGCCTCGTCACTACTTCGCCGAGGTTAGGCTCGGCACTTACCAGTATATGGGGTCAGTTGTACAGATACTGCACTCTGCACTTTCTGTGCAGATTTTTGTACTGGACTGTGCTGACCCTATTTGAGCTGCTGCCTCCAGTCCAACAGGAGACCCAAGGTAGAAATGTCGGCGTTCGCAGACCCTGGAGTCCCCCTCCAGTTACCCTAGTTTTCTGTTTTCTTTTAAATTCGAGAACAGTTGTATTTTCTTTCAGCCAGTATTTGTAGTGACTCTTAGAAGTTCATGGATTATGACACCAGATTTTGGGTAGTCGTGTATAAGTACTTGGATTATTATAAAATTTTGCACTCCTTAAATCTGTTACAGTTTATTTGCTGTTATTTACTGAATTGGTTAGTGGTTAGCGTATTAAACCTCTATTTGTTGGCTTGCCCAGCATTCTTAAAAGTCAGGCGCCATCACGATCCCGACGGTGGGAAATCTGGGTCATGACAAGTTAGTATCAGAGCACTAGATTGCCTAGGTTCACGAACAAGCTAGGTAGAGTCTAAGGGATCGGTACGGAGACGTCTTTGCGTATTCCCCAGGGGCCACAGAGTTTAGGAAAATTTTCACTTATATTCTTCTCTATCGTGCGATTTGAACTCTCAATGCTAATTGAACTCTCTACTGTTGTTCTTTCGCAGTTGGCGAGAATACGTACCGCTTCTTCAGCCGAGCAGCAGCCAAAGCCCCCAATGGTAGCTTCTACGAGGGGCAGAGGACGAGGCCGAGGCCGTGCTAGAGGCCGAGGCAGGGGCAAGGCTCAGCCCAGAGCTCGAGCAGTAGCACCAGCGGCGGATCCTCAGGTAGAGTTTGATGAGGAGGTTCCAGCGCAGACCGTTCCAGCAGGGCCAGCTCAGGTTCCAGAGGGGTTCATCGTTGCCCTGGTACTTCAGGATGCTTTGGTCCGTCTAGTGGGTCTTATGGAGAGTGTCGCTCAGTCCGACACATTGCTTGTAACGCCAGCCGTCTCTCAGGCTGGGGGAGGAGTCTAAACTCCCGCTACTCATACTCCGAAGCAGATGGCTTCCCAGTTTTAGACATCAGCAGCTCAGCTAGTTAGGGTAGTTCCGCCGGGTGTTGCAGCACAGGCCGGCAATGGATCGGCTATGTCTTCTGAGGCTTTGCGGAGATTGGATAGGTTTACCAAGCTTTTCACCACTACCTATGGTAGTACATCTTCAGAGGATCCCCAGGACTATCTAGACAGTTGTCACGAGGTGTTACGTAACATGGGGATAGTGGAGACTAATGGGGTCGACTTTGCTGCCTTCCGTCTGTCTGTTTCCGCCGAGAAATGGTGGAGGGATTTTTGTTTGGCCAGACCAGTTGGGTCGCCTGCTTTGACTTGGGACCAGTTCTCTCAGCTATTTCTCGAGAAGTTCCTTCCTGTTAGACTGAGAGAGGACTATCGCAGGCAGTTCGAACGCCTTCAGCAGGGCAGCATGTCCGTTACTCAGTACGAGACTCACTTTATTTATTTGGCCCGTCATGCTCTTCATATACTCCCCACCGAGACGGAGAGGGTGAGGAGGTTTATTAAGGGACTTGCTCAGCCTATCAGATTGCAGATGGCTAAGGAGACAGGGAGCGAGATTTCTTTCCAAGATACAGCCAATGTGGCCAGATGAGTTGATATGGTTTTAGCTCAGGAGAGTGGTCAGGGGTCTGATAAGAGCCCTCGTCACTCCAGGGGATTTAGTGGGGCCAAATCTGGAGGCCGAGGTATTTTTAGCAGAGGCCATCCTCCCAAGCAGTTTCATTCAGCGCTTCAGGCTTCTCACGGTGCTCTAGGTGGTCGTGGCTCTCATATGTAGTATTCTGATCAGCTAGCCTACAGTGCACCACCAGCTCCTATCAGTGCACCTCCGCTCCAGAGTTTTCAGGGTGGTTACTCTGGCCGCCAGGGTCAGTTTTAGGGTCATCAGCCACAGTAGCCGAGATCTTGTTATACTTGTGGCGATCCGAGGCACATTGCTAGATATTGCCCTCAAGCATCGAGCAATTCTGTCACGCCCCAAATTCGAGGGACATGACCGGCGCCCGACCGGGTAGCCCCAGCCAAGCGAACCTGGATGCCTTTCCTAACCCACATGTCACCCCATGTATTCCTTACTCAACATTCCAAGAATTAGCCGTATAGTTAAGTTAGAACATCCTTTTTTTTTCAAAACATACATGCGTACTTAATAGTTTATGAAATTACAAGTTCTTTGCCCAACATATGAACATAGCCTTACCCAAGCTCCAAACCCACATCTACTGTCTACGGAGCCTCTAATAGTACAACAGGATAATATAGTATTTGCCGGTAACAAGGCCCCGGCTATAGCTTACACAAAATCATAATAAGACTCCGAAAACAAGTGACCTGAACCACGCAGGGCCCCGACGGGAAAGGGGCTCACCAAGAAGCTGATGGAGGACGAAGGGGAGCTACGATCGGTGGACTGGAGTACCTGCTACGGATCCACCTACAATCATAACACGAATGTAGCGTCCCCGGCAAAAGGGGCGTCAGTACATTTGAATTGTACTGGTATGTATAACAAACTTTACCCAGAGTAACCTCAAACCATACACGAATAACAACAATAGAGGGAAACAACAATTGAATACACACAAGGAAAAACAATCAAGGCAAACAAGTTGACAATCTCTCCTTTTCCCCATCATCATTTCCACATTTTCAATTTCACAATGTTCTCATGTTTCATTTCAATAGTGATATCGATCACTTTCCATCCTTATTACCTCGGCCACCCTTATTACCTCGGCCACCCTTATTACCTCGGTCCACCCCTTACTCACCTCGTGTTGCGGCGCGCAACCCGATCCCACCGAACAATCACAATTCATAAACAATAGCACAACAACAACAACAACAACAATTTACAAGGAGAACAGCAACAAGTTTCAGGAGATACAACAACAAATCCCAATAACAACAGCCACACATCTCAAAGAACAACAACACAACTCACACAGAGTTTATATGACTATCAATGCCATTTCCATCTTTTTCGACAGCCCGTTGTACCATTTAAATCACAGCAATAATTTTCCACAGCTAGCCACAAAGGGTGTTACCACAGTTATTTCAATATCACCAATTTTTTCGATTCCTTTCCATCATTTATTCCACGGTTCTTACCACATAACACGTTCGCAATTACAACTTGGTTTATTGCCATTTACTTACACAACCATATCAGACATCTTAACCAACAACGTTTAAGGCACAACATTGACATGAATTCACAAATGGTTTACACAAGAAAACACATACTACTCACAAGAGTTCAACTTCACAACTAATCCATGAAGATATCACATACCAAGTATTTGGACACCAAGCATGGAGATTTTACAAAGGTTAAAGTTAGCCATACATACCTGGAGTTGAATCCCTTTTTAATTTCTACTTCCAATTCACCGAAAATCTAGCAACGACAATATAGTGCACAAATTAATACTCGTAAATAAGAATTCAAGGTTCAAAACCACTACCCGAACATACTTAGGTTATCAATCCCTTCTTTGCATAAGTCTTTGCTCCCACCCAATTACCCCCACTAGGTTTTAGGTTTTAATAAACACGCATGCACAATTTTTGCCATTATTTCCAAGAACCAATGCATGAGACTCCCCCCCCCCCTTAATTTAAACCTGAAATTCAATGAAAAGGGTCAGGGATTTTACCTGCAGGAGAAAGGGGATGAAGATAAGTTTGAGATTTCCCGGCCCGGATAGCTTTGAAGAATCAAATTTTGGAGGAGATGATTTTCTCTCTCAAGACCCTCTCTTCCTCTCTCTTATTTTGTGTAGAAGATCGTTAAAGAATGAGGGGTTGAGTGTTTTATTACAAAAGGGGTCGGGTTTTAAAATTTAGAAAAATAGAAACCGAGCAAGATCTGCGGTCGCATTCTGCGATCGCAGAGTTGAAATGCGGTCCGCAGATTGGACCGCAGAATTGCCCCCAAAACTCTGAGGATTCTGTTTGGGTCTGCGACAGGAATGCGGTCCGCATTCATGTTCTGTGGTCGCATAGTGCACCGCAGAACTGACATTCACAAAATTCAAAGGAGAATATGCGATGACTATGCGGTCCGCATATTTGTTATGCGATCGCATAATAGACCGCATTTTCAACATTAATTTTGACAACTCTACTGTTCCATTCTGCGGTAGAAATGCGGTCCGCATATCAATTATGCGGTCGCATTTCGGACCGCATCTTGACCTCAAGTTTTAACCAAACCACTGCTTCACTATGCGGTAGGAATGCGGTCCGCATACCGGATCTGCAACCGCATTCTTGACTGCATAATAGCATTTTCTGGAAAAATTGATTGCTTTTGATTTTTACAAGCTTAGATCAATACCAAGGCTCCGAACCGCGGCGAGCTTGCTCGCCGCGAAGAATTCTACACATTCCTAACACGTGTTCGGAGCCGACACCACAAGATTCTGATTTATGAGCCAAAAATTTTACGGGGCCTCACATCCTCCCCCACTTAAAATCATTCGTCCCCGAATGAGGACCCATTCTCCAGCTTTTCAATATTGCAAAGATCAGTTGGTTTTGAAAACATGTTATGCAGGTTCCTACACCTCTCACTATTTCCCAAATTTCTTATTATATTTTTTTTTTTGAAAAAAAAAAGATTTTGCCAGAGTTTCCTTTGTAATTTGGACATCTTCACCTGGCAGAGGGCCCCCGAAACACAGATTTCAAACACCATAACAGAACTACAACCATTCCTACAACTATCATATAATTTCCTACCTTAACAGTTGCACACATTTGATCACTTGATATGTTTTGCTTATGAATCAGTTATTTCAATGAGTTTCACATAATTTAGCCATTTCAACACATTACAAGCATACAAGTAATTCATTACCAACTTATACAACCATTACTTGATTACTTAACACAAGAGTCTTTATAAGGCTTTCATTTACCAAAGAAATGTTCACATGACTTGAAACAATCCCTACACCTATAAGTCTTGCACAACTAGAGGGACTTTACTAGCATTTAGGAAGGAATCAACTTGGACACAATGGTAGTTGTTTTAGAGAAAGAAAGGTCACATAATTTCTTCTAGACTTGATCAAATAGATGGGGATATTTCTCTTTCATTTCTTTCTCCGCTTCCCACGTAGCTTCCTCGACTTGCTGACTTCGCCACAACACCTTAACTGAGGCAACTTCCTTATTTCTCAATTTACGAACTTGTCTATCAAGAATGGCAACCGGAACCTCTTCATACGACAGCTCTTCATTAACCTCGATAGTCTCGACTGGCACGATAGTGGACGGATCTCCAACTACTTTCTTCAACATGGACACATGGAACACCGGATGCACTAATGACATTTCGGGAGGCAATTCCAACCTATAGGCCACCTGCCCTACCCTTTGAACGATCCGGTACGGCCCGACGTATCTAGGACTCAGCTTCCCTTTCTTCCCGAATCGCATGACTCCCTTCATAGGAGATACCCTTAAGAACACCCAATCATCAACTTGAAATTCCAATTCCCTTCGACGAATGTCCGCATACGACTTTTGGCGACTCTGAGCAGTCTTCATCCTTTCCTGAATGATTTTAACTTTCTCCACAGCCTGGTGCACAAGATCTGGTCCTATTAATTCTGCTTCACCCACTTCAAACCATCCGATCGGAGACCTGCACCTCCTTCCGTACAATGCCTCAAATGGGGCCATTTGAATGCTAGCATGAAAGCTGTTATTGTAAGCAAATTCTATAAGTGGCAAGTGATCATCCCAATTACCTTTGAAATCCAAGACACAAGCCCGCAACATATCTTCAAGCGTCTGAATAGTCCGCTCTGCTTGACCATCAGTCTGTGGATGGAAAGCTGTGCTGAGATTCACCTGAGTACGCAAACCTTGCTGAAATTTCTTCCAAAAATTAGCTGTGAACTGGGCCCCTCGATCCGAGATAATAGAAAGCGGAGTGCCATGAAGCCTTACTATCTCCTTGATATACAACTTAGCATATTGTTCTGCAGTATCGGTGGACTTGACTGGCAAGAAGTGAGCTGATTTGGTGAGTCGATCCACTATTACCCAAATCGAGTCGAACTTGCGCTGAGTGCGAGGTAATCCTACCACGAAATCCATGTTGATCATCTCCCATTTCCACATTGGTATTTCCATAAGCTGAGTTAACCCACCGGGCCGCTGATGCTCAGCCTTCACTTGCTGACAATTCGGACATTTAGATACAAAGTCTGCCACACCCCTCTTCATACCGTTCCACCAATAAATCTCCTTGAGGTCATGATACATTTTCGTAGAACCTGGATGCACGAAATACCTGGAATTATGAGCCTCCGCCATTACCCTCTCCCGAAGCTTATCCACATCCGGAACACACAGCCTACCATGACACCGCAATACACCATCCTCGCCGCCGAGTGAAAATGCCAAAGTCTTGTTACTCAAAACTGCTTCCTTCATTTGAGCCAATGCTGGATCGATAAACTGCTTTTCCTTGACTTCCGCTACGAGTGACGATCCTGCTCCATTATGTACCATAACATTCCCCTCGTCTGATGTCGAAATACAAACCCCTAGACTGGCCAATTGATAAACCTGTCGAGCCAAGGGCCTTTGATCCACTCCCAAATGAGCCAAACTACCCATAGATTTCTGACTGAGAGCGTCGGCCACCACGTTCGCCTTCCCTGGATGGTACAAAATGTTCATATCATAATCCTTGAGTAATTCTATCCACCGTCGCTGCCTTAAATTCAATTCCTTCTGCTTGAACAAATACTGGAGACTCTTGTGGTCTGAGAACACATCCACATGGACCCTATATAAATAATGCTGCCATATTTTCAAAGCAAACACAACTGCCGCAAGCTCCAAATCATGTGTCGGATAATTCTTCTCGTGATTCTTGAGCTGCCTCGAAGCATACGCTATAACTTTCCCATGTTGCATCAACACACACCCCAAACCAACCCTGGAGGCATCGCAATAACCACAAATCCTTCTGTGCCTTCCGGCAAGGTCAATATTGGTGCCGAGGTCAACCTTGACTTCAATTCCTGAAAACTTTTCTCACAAGCGTCGGACCATTGGAACTTAACTGCTTTCTGCGTCAACTTAGTCAATAGGGAGGCGAGGGCAGAGAATCCCTCCACAAACCTCCGATAATACCCTGCTAAACCCAAGAAGCTACGAATCTCCATCGGGGTCGTGGGTCTAGGCCAATCTTTTACTGCTGCAATCTTCTGGGGGTCTACCTGAATCCCTTCACTAGAAACAACATGACCCAAAAAGGCAACGGACTCCAACCAAAACTCACATTTTGAAAATTTAGCATACAACTGGTGTTGATGAAGAGTCTGTAGAACTACCCTGAGGTGACCGGCATGATCCTCCCGGCTCCGCAAATAAACAAGGATGTCGTCAATAAAAACAATCACGAAGGAGTCTAGAAATGGCTTGAAGACACGATTCATAAGATCCATAAAGGCTGCCGGGGCGTTGGTTAGCCCAAAAGACATGACCAAGAATTCAAAGTGACCATAGCGAGTTCTGAAAGCGGTCTTGGGAATGTCCTGCTCCCTAATCTTCAATTGGTGATACCCGGACCGTAGATCAATTTTGGAGAAGAACCTTGCACCTTGCAATTGGTCGAACAAATCATCAATCCTAGGTAGAGGATATTTATTCTTGATGGTGACTTTGTTGAGCTGCCGATAATCAATACACATCCGGAGCAACCCATCGTTCTTCCTGACAAAGAGAACCGGAGCACCCCACGGCGACACACTCGGCCGTATGAACCCCTTTTCTAATAAATCCTTCAGCTGCTCCTTTAACTCCCTTAACTCCGCTGGAGCCATTCTGTATGGTGGAATAGATATTGGTTGTGCATCTGGCAATACATCAATCCCGAAATCAATCTCCCTATCTGGCGGAATCCCTGGAAGCTCGTCCGGAAACACTTCGAGAAACTCATTCACGACTGGCACGGACTCGGGGGCAGACACTTCTGAAGTGGTGTCCGCCACCCGGAATAAATGATAGATACATCCCTTCTTAATCATCTTTGAAGCCTTAAGGTAGGAGATAAACCTACCCTTCGGCACCACATCATTCCCTTTCCACTCGATAACCGGCTCATTAGGGAACTCGAGTCTCATGACTCTTGTTCGGCAGTCAAGTTTAGCAAACCACGAATAAAGCCAGTCCATCCCCATAATCACATCAAAATCCACCATTCCAAGCTCGATAAGATCGGTCGTGGTAACGCGACCACATACCGTGACAACACAATTCCTATAAACTCGCGCGGCTGCAATAGAATCACCAACCGGAGTCGATACAGAGAACGGCTCATGAAGCTGTTCGAGTTCTATCCCAAAGCTTGAAGCAATGAATGGGGTGACATAAGACAAAGAGGACCCCGGATCAATAAGAGCATAACAATCAATGGCCTGAACAGACAAGATACCTGTAACCACATCTGGAGAAGCCTCTGCACTCTGACGACCACTCAAAGCATAGAACCGGCTGGGTCCACCTCTACCACGGGCTCCACCCCTAACGGTACCATGGCCCGCTGGGGCTGGAGGACGCACAGATGGTGTGGCGACTGAAGAACCGGACGACTGAGCAGATCCCCTACCCATGGCCTGACTGGGCACACGATAGTCTCGCTGAATATGACCCCTCACCCCGCATCTGAAACACACCGGGATATCCAGGTAACAAGTCTCTGTATAAAATATCCCACACTTGGGGCATGGAGCCCTCCCCTGCTGCTGTGATCTCCCTCCTGAACGACCGGACTGATGGGGACTCCTACTGTCTAAACCTGGTCTCATGCGGCTGTTCTGCTGATAATAGTGCAGAGATGATGGTGCGCTCGCTGAGGACTGAGCATATGACTGGGACGGCCCTAACGACCCTCTCCCTTGAGATGATCTCCCTGAGTGACCTGCTCATCGGGCCCTGTTGCTATTCTCCCTTTCCGCCCGAATCTTCAATTTCCTAGCCTCTGTGGCCTGAGCGAATCCCACAATCTTTCCATAGTTCATATCTGAGTGTAAGGCCGCTGTAGCAGCCTCATTTACTACCAAGGGACTAAGGCCCTGAACAAATTGCCGAACTCCAGCTGCCATGGTCGACACTAACTAAGGAGCATACTTGGACAATCTCACGAACTCCATGTGGTACTCCCAAACACTCATACTGCCCTGCTTGAGGGTCTCAAACTCCGTGGCACGGGCATCTCAGCAGGCAAGAACTGGTCCATGAACGCTTCTACAAACGCATCCCATCTGGCCGGAGGTCCTCCCTCCCCACGGGAGTCCTCCCACATCTCGAACCATGAATACGCTGCTCCCCTCAACCTGTATGATGCCAATTCAACTCCCTCTGTCTCTGAAGATTTCATCACTCGGAGGGTCTTATACATTTCATCAAGAAATTCCTGCGGATCGGCCTCTGGGTCTGTGCCTGAGAACTCTGGTGGGGCTAACCGCAAAAACTAGTTAACTCTGGAGCTGGTAGAATCTCCCTGTCCGCTAGAGGATGTAAGGGCATCCTGAGATCTCTGGGCCTGAGAGGCCACTAACTGGGTCAACATGCGGATGGCTCCCCTAAGGTCCACATCAGAAACCTCGGGACCAGGAGCTGGAATGGTGCCAGATTCAGGAATATCGGCGGGAGGGATGGTGGCACCCTCTGCCGCTGCAGGATCAGGAACATGCTGGTCTGGGACAGACGGGCCAGGTAGGTTCAAGGCCGGGGAGTCACTCTCACCCACGGCATCAGGTACATGATTCATAGCCTCACTCGTGGTGGCATTGGCCCCAAGGTCGAGTCTAGCTCTCTTTTTAGGTGCCATTACTGAAAAATCCCGGAACAAAACACGAGTTAGATATAGATACTTTCACACTTCACTTCACCGCACGATATAGAATAACAAAGAAGTGGGAAATTTCCTAAATGTCCATGCAGCCCCCCACTTATAGATGTGGTCGACTTCACACCGATAAGTAGGGCTCTACTAGACACGGCTCCGAGACATCCTAGGACTCCTTTAAACCTGAGGCTCTGATACCAAGTTTGTCACGCCCCAAATTCGAGGGACATGACCGGCGCCCGACCGGGTAGCCCCAGCCAAGCGAACCTGGATGCCTTTCCTAACCCACATGTCACCCCATGTATTCCTTACTCAACATTCCAAGAATTAGCCGTATAGTTAAGTTAGAACATCCTTTTTTTTTGGTTGTGCCTCGTGATTCTTTGGGTGCTCCCATTTATGTGTCCATGCCGGTGGGGGATTCTATTGTTGCAGATCGTGTCTATCATTCATGTGTGGTCATTATTGGGGGTCTTGAGACTCGTGTAGATCTCCTAGTTCTTGATATGATTGACTTTGATGTCATTTTGGGGATGGATTGGTTGTCACCTTATCATTTTATATTGGATTATCACGCCAAGACCATGACCTTAGCTATGCTGGGGTTCCCTTAATTGGAGTGGAGAGGGACTCCCGGTCATTCTACCAGTAGGGTTATTCCTTATATGAAGGCTCGGTGCATGGTCAAGAAGGGTTGTCTAGCTTATTTTTCTTGTGTCTGCGATTCTAGTGCGGAGGTTCCTTCCATAGATTCTGTACCAGTTGTTCGAGAGATTCCAGAGGTATTTCCTGCAAACCTACCGGGGATGCCACCCGACAGGGATATTAACTTCTGTATTGATTTGGTTTCAGGCACTTAGCCCATCTCTATTCTGCCATACCGTATGGCCTCACCAGAGTTGAAAGAGTTGAAGGAGTAGTTGTAAGATTTGCTTGATAAGGGATTTGTTAGACCCAGTGACTCGACTTGGGGTGCGTCGGAGTTGTTTGTAAAGAAGAAGGATGGATCGATGAGGATGTGCGTAGATTATTGGCAGTTGAACAAAGTCACTATCAAGAACAAGTATCCATTGTCGAGGATTGAGGACTTATTTGATCAGCTCTAGGGTGCCAGGTATTTTCAAAGATCGATTTGAGGTCTGGCTACCATCAATTGAGGATTAGGGCATCTGATGTCCCAAAGACGGCTTTTCGGACTGGGTATGCGCATTATGAGTTTCTAGTGATGTCATTTGGGCTAACAAATTCCCCAACAACATTTAAGGATTTGATGAACTGGGTGTTCAAGCCCTATCTGGATTCCTTTATGATTGTACTTATTGAATATATCTTGATCTACTCCCACAACCAAGAGGAGCATGAGTAGCATCTTCGGATCGTTCTTCAGACTTTGAGAGACAACCAGTTATATGCTAAGTTTTCAAAATATGAGTTTTGGTCGAGTTCAGTTGCTTTCTTGGGTCATGTTGTATCAGTAGATGGTATTCAGGTAGATCCTAAGAAGATTGAGGCCGTTCATAATTGGCCTAGGCCTACATCAGCTATAGAGATCTGGAGTTTATGGGATTGGCAGGTTATTACCATCGGTTTGTGGAGGGGTTTTCATCCATAACAGCCCTGATGACCAGGTTGACCCAGAAGGGTGCCCCATTCAGATGGTCGGACGAGTGTGAGGCGAGCTTTTAGAAGCTCAAGACAGCTTTGACTACGGTGCCGGATTTGGTGCTTCCCACTGGTTCAGGGCCCTATACGGTATATTGTGACACATCTCGTATTGGACTTGGTGCGGTGTTGATGCAGGGTGGCAAGGTTATTGCATATGCTTCACGGCAACTGAAGATTCACGAGAAAAATTATCCAGTTCATGACTTGGAGCTGGCAGCCATTGTTCACGCGCTGAAGATTTGAAGGCACTATTTATATGGGGTGTCATGTGAGGTGTTCACGGATCACAAGAGTTTGTAGTACTTGTTCAATCAAAAGGAGCTCAATTTGAGGCAGAGGATGTGGTTAGAGCTATTGAATGACTATGATATCACCATCTTGTATAATCCCGGGAAGGCCAATGTGGTGGACGAAGTCAGCTGGTATGGGCAGTCTTGCGTACATTCCATTCGGTGAGAGCCCGCTTGCATTAGATGTTCAGTCCTTAGCCAATCAGTTCGTGAGGTTGGATGTTTTTTAGCCCAGTCGTGTTTTAGCCTGCACAGCCGCTTGGTCTTTCTTGTTTGAGTGCATCAGGGAGCGGCAGTATGATGACCCTCATTTGCTTGTCCTTAGGGACACAGTGCAGCACGGTGATGCCAAGAAGGTTACGGTTGGAGATGATGGAGTTTTGAGGATGCAGGGTCGTATTTGTGTGCCTAACGTGGATGGGCTTAATGAACTGATTCTAGAGGAGGCCCACAGTTCCCGGTATTATATTCATTCGGGCGCCGCCAAGATGTATCACGATTTACGGAAGCACTATTGGTGGAGGAGGATGTAGAAGGATATTGTTGCATATGTAGCTCGGTGTCTAAATTGTCAGCAAGTAAAGTACGAGCATCAGAGATCTGGTGGTTTGCTTCAGAAGATAGATATTCCTGAGTGGAAGTGGGAGCGTATCACTATGGATTTCGTTGTTGGACTCCCACGGACTCAGAGGAAGTTTCATGCTATTTGGGTCATTGTGGATAGGCTAACTAAGTCAGCGCATTTCATTCTTGTGGCAGTTTCCTATTCTTCGGAGCAGTTGGCAGAGATTTATATCCGTGAGATCGTTCATCTTCATGGTGCGCACGTGTCTCTCATTTTTTATCGAGGTACATAGTTTACCTCACATTTCTAGAGGGCAATGCAGTGTGAGTTGGTTATGCAGGTCGAGTTGAGCACAGCATTTCATCTTCAGACGGACAGACAGTCCGAGCGTACTATTCAGATCTTGGAGGATATGCTTCGTGCTTGTTTTATTGACTTTGGAGGTACTTGGGATCAGTTCTTGCCATTGGCAGTGTTTTCCTACAACAACAGCTCCCAGTCGAGCATCCAGATGGCTCCCTATGAGGCATTATATGGTAGACGGTGTCGATCACCGGCTGGGTGGTTTGAGCTGGGGGAGGCTCGGTTATTGGGTACAGATTTAGTACAGGATGTCTTGGATATGGTTAAGATCATTCAGGATAGACTTCGTGCAGCTCAGTCCAGGCAAAAGAGTTATGCCGATCGTAAGGTTTGTGATGTAGCATTCATGGTCGGAGAGAGAGTGTTGCTTCGGGTGTCGCCCATGAAGGGTGTAATGAGATTTGAGAAGAAGGGCAAGTTAAGAACTAGGTTCATGGGGCCTTTTGAGATTCTTGATCGAGTGGGAGAGTTGGCCTACAGACTTGCGTTGCCACAACGCTTATCAGCGGTACATCGAGTGTTTCATATGTCCATGCTTCGAAAGTATCATGCCAATCCATTCCACATGTTAGATTTCAGCATTGTCCAGTTGGACAAGGATTTGACCTACGAGGAGGGGCCGGTAGCCATTATAGACTGGCAGGTTCGTCAGCTGAGATCGAAGAGTTATCCTTCGGTTTCGGTGTAGTGGAGAGGTCAGCCTGTTGAGGCAGCTACCTGGGAGTCCGAGTCAGATATGCGGAGCAGATATCCCCAACTTTTTCTCAGCCCAGGTACTTTTCTATGTCTATTCGAGGACGAACGGATGTTTTAGAGGTGGAGAATATGATGACCCAAAAGGTCATCTTGCATTTTAGAACCCAGTCCAGTGTTTTGAGGCCTTCAAAACCTCATTTTATTTTAGCTCGATTTGCGTGCGCAGTCCTGGCGTGTTTCCGGAAACCTTTATGGTGAAATTTGAGAAAATAATAATTTTTGCCTTTAAAAGTTGATTTAGTTGACTTCGGTCAACGTTTTGAGTTAACAGACTCGGACACATATTTTGACAGTCCTGGTGGGTCCGTAGTTAAATATAGAACCTGGGCGTATGCCCGGAATCGGATTCAGAGGTCCCTAGCCCGAGTAATGAATTTTTATTAATAATTGTAAGTCTGAAATCTAATGGTTTAAAGAATTTGATTAATGTTTGATCTCATTGGTATCGGGTCCGTATTTTGGTTCCGGAGCCCGGTACAGGTTCAATATAATATATATGTCATGTCTGCGAAATTTGGTGAAAAGGGGAGTTGATTTGATGTGATTCGGGCGTCAGGTTGTGAAAATAGGAATTTCAAAGTGTTCTTGAGAATTTCATGTGATTTGGCACTAAATTCAAAGTTCTAGGTGTTAAATCGGCGATTTGATCGCACGAGCAAGTTCGTATGATGTTTTAAGACTTGTGTGCATGTTTGGTTTGAAACCCCGAGGGCTCAGGTGAGTTTCGGATGGGCTACAGGTGTTTTGGAACTTAGGAAATTTGCTGGTATGACTAAACTTGTTACAGGCCTCTGATCTCGCATTTGCGAGATCAGGCATCGCAATTACGATTAGAAGCTGGGTCATGCAGTCTTCGCAATCGTGAAGTAAAGCTGGGAGGGGCAGTGATCGCAAATGCGATCATTTTGTCGCATTTATGGAGGTTCATGTTTGCAATTGTGAACTTACCTTAGCAATTGCGAAGGGAGTAGAGATGTGAAGGACCTCGCATTTGTGATTGTCCCTTCGCATTTGCGAGCTACACAATTTCGAAGGTCGGGTCGCAATTGCGACATCTGCAGCTGTGTAAAAGGGACTTAGATGGGATTTTTTTATTCATTTGCCAAATTTTCAAAACCTAAACCTCAAGAGGCAATTTTCGAAAGGTTATTTCTTCCCCAAATCATAGGTAAATGATTCTTAACTCATTTCTTTCAATCTTTCACTTCTTTTAACAAGATTTCAACGTAGAATCTAGGATTTTCATGGTGGAATTGGGGGTTTTTGGGTAGAAACTAGGGATTTGAGAAATTGGGGATTTAGACCTCGAATTGGGGTCAGATTCCAAAACCAATTGTATATCCAGGCTTAGGGTGAATGGGTAATTGGGTTTTGGTCCGAATTTCGGGTTTGGACCAAGCGGGCCCGGATGTTGACTTTTGTTAACTTTTTCAAAAATGTCCTAAATTGAATTCCTTGCTACCATGGGTAGTTCCTAAGGGTTAAATAGAATTGTTTGGTTGATAATTTACTAGATTCTATTGGTCCGGAGGCTTGTGTGAAGAGAAAAGCGGTGATTGAGCCTTGATTTTGGCCGAAGGAGAGAGGTAAGTGTTGTGGCTAGCCTTAGCTTGAGAGATTAGGTGTTATTTGCTTACTTGTTATGTGTTTGGATATTGAGTACAACTAGACCTGTCAGATGGGCCACGTTGACCCACGAACCGGCCCACATAACCCATTAAAATTGACTCTTTAATCGGCCCATGACTCACGAAACCCTAACCGGACAACCACCGGACCGGACCCGAACCGGTAGCTGACCCACAGGTCAACCGGCACGGACCAGCTCATATATATATATATATATATATATATATATATATATATATATATATATTCAGACAAGTGGTAAAAAAATTAAATCCAAACATTGAAAAAAAGAATATAGTTCAAGACACAATGAGGCGTCTTGTCGAAATAGTCGAATTCCATATGTTTTAGACTATTAGTTATAGAAATAGTTGCATTCCATATATTTCTCAAGTTTTAATGTTAATAAAGTATGATTTTCTTTCACTTTTATTCTAACTGGCTTCAAGGACATGTAGTAATTTCAAGTTCGTATATATGTATTAAGTTTGAAATTTTTATCATTTTTTTAAATTAAATTGGATTCAGCCCATTAGGGCCCGGGTTAAGGATTACGGGCTACGGGCCCGGGTTGGGTCAACATATTTTTATTAATGGGTCAAATCCGGACTGGCCCCTATAGGAAAGTGAACCAGACCAGCCTGTTTAAGGACCCATGGGCCAAGAGTCAACGGGTTGGGGTCCGTGTCGGGTCGACCCATTTAACAGGTCTAAGTACAACGTATAGGTGACGTGACGAGTACCTATACGTTGTTGTCGAGTCATAACATGTGAGTGAGTCAAGTACCTATACGTTGTTGTCGAGTCATAACATGTAAGTGAGTCTTATTCTTGTAGATGACATATATTTTGATTATACTATTCATGTTTAGACTAGCTATTTGATGCGTTGAGTAATTTCCTATCATGCTTTATTGAGGTCTGTATTGGTTGAACATTTATTCAAGATTGAGATTGGTATTGTGGTACTAAGTGTTGAAGTAAGACTTGCAGTTATCATTCTATCTCCCTATTCTTGTTGTCTCTTATTTTGGTGAGGTAGAGTGATAAATCACGAAGGGTGATGTCGTTCACGTTTTTATTATATATATGGTGAGGAAGAGTAAGCACGAAGGGTGATGTGGTGCACGTTTATATTATTTATATGGTGAGGAAGAGTGATGAAGCACGAAGGGTGATGCTGTGCACATTTATATTATTTATATCGCGAGGAAGAGTGATAAAGCACGAAGGGTGATGTCGTGCACGTTTCTATTATTTATATGGCGAGGATGAGTGATAAAGCACGAAGGGTGATGCCGTGCACGTTTCTATTAATTGATTATCTGGTTAGGTTGAGAGTAAAAGCACGAAGGGTGATGCCTTGCATTTTCCGTTTGCTGTGTTTACTATTTGTTACCGATTCAAAGTGTACTAGTTTTTTAAATTCCTCTACTGTTGTGATTCTTTATTTTGGCACCCCTTATAATGTTTCCCCTCCCATTAATATCTGCTTATCTTCTGTTAATCGTTATTTCTGTTAGCATATTGTTTAACTGCACAGGTTTATGAATGTGTCTTGTCCTAGCCTCGTCACTACTTCGCCGAGGTTAGGCTCGGCACTTACCAGTACATGGGGTCCTTTGTACTGATACTGCACTCTGCACTTTATGTGCAAATTTCGGTACTGGACCGTGCTGACCCGATTTGAGCTGCCGCCTCCAGTCCAACAGGAGATCCAAGGTAGATCTGCCGGCGTTCGCAGACCCTGGAGTCGCCTTCCAATTATCCTAGTTTTCTATTTTCTTTTAAAATCGAGAACAGTTGTATTTTCTTTCAGCCAGTAATTGTAGTGACTCTTAGATGTTCGTGGATTGTGAAACCAGATTTTGGGTAGTCGTGTATAAGTACTTGGATTATTATAAAACTTCGCACTCCTTAAATCTGTTTTTGTTTATTTGCTGTTATTTACTGAATTGGTTAGTGGTTAGCATATTAAACCTCTATCTGTTGGCTTTCCTAGCATTCTGAAAAGCTAGGCGCCATCACGATCCCGACGGTGGGAAATCCGGGTAGTGACATTAAGGATATAATGAAAAGGTTAAAATTAAAGTATTTTTCAATATGAAAATGGGTATTTTTTTTAAATTAAAATGGACTAATATAAATGGAGCGTCTTAACAAATGGAACAAAAAGAATATATATTAAAATTTTAAAACTAGAATGATCAAATGAAATTGAATCTTTAAAGTTATGAATTTAAGAATGATACGCATGTCAAATCCTTGACCATAGCTGTCGATGAAGTTTTAGTGAGGTAAAAGTAAATGTTTGCTAAGTCTTTTTATACATTTGGTTACATAAAATTAAGAAAAGATGTATTACTTATTGTGATGACCCGATAGGTCATTTTGAGTTTTGGCCTTTATTTCTGTGTTTCAAGACCTCGATTAGATCTGTTTAGTGTTTCTCGATTTGCATCCACAATCTATGTCTTATTCCAAAAAGTTTTTATGTGAAAATTGAAAACAATATGAACTTTATCCTTAAAATGATTTGAGTTGACCATGGTCAACATTTTGTGTAAAACGGACCCGGATCGGTATTTTCACGATCTCGGCGGATCTATTTCTTGATTATGAACTTGAGCGTATGCCCAGAATTGAATTCAGAAGTCCCTAACTTGTTTTGACGTGAATTGTTGAAAACTAATAATTAGAAGGATTAATGAATTCCGAAGTTTGACCATCGGTTGACTTTATAGCTACTGAGTTCAGATTTCGGTTTCAGAACTTGGTATAGGTTCGTTTTACTATTTAAGACTTGTCTGCAAAATTTGCTGCAAAACAGAGTTGATTTGATATGATTCGGATGCTCGATTATGAATTTGAAAGTCGTTGAGTTTTGTTGAAAATTTCATGCATTTTGATGTCCGATTCGTAATTCTAGGTGTTATTTTGGTCTTTTGATCGCGCGAGCGAGTTTATATAAAGTTATTACACTTGTGTGCATGTTTGGTTTGGAGCCCGAGAAGCTCGGGTGAGTTTCAGATAGGCTACCGATCAATTTTTGACTTAGAGGTTCTGTTGGTTCAGCTATTTCTGATATCTGGTGTTCTATGCTTCGCGATCGCGAAGCTACTCTCGTGATCGCGAAGGGGAACTTGGGGATACGGTGGATTTCTTCTACACGGACACGGAGAAGCGGTCACGAACGCGAAGCATTAGAGGGATTTTCCTTTACGAATGCGACCCTTCACTCGCGAAGGTGATGGGCTAGGTGAGATTCTAGAAGAGGCAGAGGTTGTTCTACGTGAACGCGAGCCCAGGCTCGCGAACATGAAAGCCAGGGGGATAGGCCATCACGAATGTGTACAACCTCTCGCAATGCGAAGTCCAATAGTCCGTAATGCTTCGCGATCGCATTAGGTGTCTCGTGAACGCGAAGAACACCTGACACCTAGTCTTTAAAACTCACAAAAATCGGGAATCATCCCATTTTTCACCATTTTCAAGTTTGAGCTCGGCTTAGAGGCGATTTTGAAGAGGTTTTTCATCCCAACTTCATAGGTTAGTAGATTTGAATTTGTTTCCTTACATTTCCATAAACACCCATTGATTTAAACTTTAATCTATGATTTTTCATGGTAGAAAACTAGGGATTTAGGTAGAAATTGGGGATTATGAGAAATTGAGATTTAGACCTCAAGTTGAGGTCGAATTTTGAAAATAATCAAATAAGCGGGCTCGGGGGTGAATGCGTAATCGGATTTTGGCCCGAATCTTGGGTTTTGACCAAGCGAGCCCAGTTTGACTTTTGTTGACTTTTTCCAAAAACATTAAAGATTGAATCTTTCACTCGTGTGTAGTTTCTAAAGCATATTTTGAATTATTTGAGCTATATTTGATTAGATTTTATTGGTTTAGAGGCTAATTCTAGAGGAAAAATCGTGGTTGAGCATTAACTTGGTTGCAGAGTGAGGTAAGCGTCGTGGTTAACCTTGACTTGAGGGATTAGTACTTGTTGGTCTATTGGCTATGTGTTTTATATGTGAGGACAATGTATATGTGAGGTGATGAGTACTTATGCGTTGTCATTGGGTTAAAGTATGCGGGTGGAACTTGTTTCTTTGTATTTTATTATTTTGTTAATTATGATATCCATACTTAGGTTAGGTTATTACCTCTGTGATTATTCTTTTTTGTATTTATTGCTCATTTCAAAGTTGTTGAATATTTTCGGAAGTTGAAGTTTGATATCATGGCACCATGTTTAAATTTAAATCATTCTCCGCATTGTTTATTATTTGAACTAATATTATTATTATTACATGGTGAGGATGAGAGTAAAACCAGGAAGGGTGATTCCATGTCATTTTGTTCATATCATTATTATTACATGGTGAGGATGAGAGTAAAACCACGAAGGGTGATACCATTCCATTTCATTCATATTATCACTATTACATGATAAGGAAGAGAGTTAAAGCACGAAGGGTGATGTTGTTCCATTTTATTCATATTATTATTACATGGTGAGGACAAGAGTAAAAGCACTAAGGGTATTGCCATGCCATTAAATTAATATTATTGCATGGTGAGGACGAGAGTAAAATCACGAAGGGTGATGTCGTGTGTTACATCCCATGTTTTCGTGCGTAAGAGTACGCCGTAAGTTAATTGGTGTAAGCTCATAAATGAAATCATCTTTAAAAATTTTACAAAGTTATTTAATCATGTTAGCATGGAGGTTACAAATATTTAAGATACCAAGAGTATTTGAAGGCTTAGAAGTTAAACGAATTGAAGAAAATAAGTTTCGTCGAAAGTCGACAAGTTGGAATTTTATAACATGTACTTTTGGGGTGAGACTAGGGTGCTTAACATTATAAGGAGATTATGTTATGAGTTATTTTAGTCGTATGATAGTCGTGTGTTATGTTTTGAAGTCAAGCGAGTTGTGGAACAAAATTTGGAAAAGGTCATCACAAGTTCCATTCATAGATATGTTGAAAGTTAGGTCAAATGTAGCTGAGCTTTTCTTCCAATACACTTAGAATTAGGGGATGATACACCTACCAAATTGAATATCTACGAGTCTAGTTTCTAATGCATTTAACCATTCATAGATACGACATCAGAGTAAAGAGATATTTGCATTTTGTGAGACTGCACAAGCAGCTCCCATGGGACCCACAAAGTCGGTGTAAAACTCCAGCTTGTATTTAAGTTCATTCTATATCTTTTGCTCTCATTTTTCTCGTCCAAAATAGTTCCTAAACCCTCCTAAATGCTCTCCAAGGGTTCCTGTGTGATTCTAGGGTGAAAACGTATGATATAAACATGAATCCAACGCTAGAAACCCCATGGTACTTGCTAGATCGTAGTTCTTCATCTTGTCGTTGTTTTGGAGGGTTCTTCAAAGTGAAGTAACCTCAGGTTTCGTGGTGCTCTTGTTGATTAAGGCAATAATCAGTCCCTCTTTCATATATATTAGATTTTCAAGGCAAACTACAAGTGTTCACTCACCAACTTGAACACCAAAAGTTGATTCAAGAAGAGAATACAACGCCTATAGTGTTGTGCTGTCATTAAGTATAATTGTGGGCTGTGTTTGGCAGAAATTTCAAATTGTTGCTACTGTCTAAGGTGATTATAACAGCCTACTAAGCTTGCTTGTATGTTGTTTAAGTTGTTAGGATGATAAACTACAAGATAATACTTGGATTAGCTTGAGATGTTGTTGTTCTTGATGGATTGTTTAGAAAGTTGCTCTTATGAACTTTAAGTGGCTGGAAATTATGGAAAATAAGTTGGCTATGATATTATTAGTACGATTGGGTTGGTTTACATGTCAATCTTTTTGAGGAAATTGGTAACTAGAAAAGGAAATGACTATAAAGCACTTGGAAGTTGTCGGCAGTGATATTATCTTGTGTTGGGCTATTTTAGGTAAATTTAAAATTTAGTACCAGGATGGAAATCCTTTAAAAGGTAATGGTTATTATACTGAATATATTACTAAGCTCAAGAATGAATGAAAATGGGGTTGAATGGTGCCGAAGGGATTCAATCCTAGCTTGCCGCTCGTCGTGATATGTTGATGACTTGTTAATTAAAGAATTTGTACCCTATTGTTGATGTTGTTCCTATTGTATTGCTCTGGTTGTTGTTGTTGGTATATGGTATTGGAGGAGGTCCTTATTACAAGGGAGATGCTGCCCAAGTTTACATAAAACGAGCTACTATCTTAAGTTATAAACTTAGCATTTACTCAGCACTGATTTTAAATCTCCTTATATTATGGTAGACTGAGTTGAGTTGTTTGAGGAGTTGCTTGAAAGCTATTAAGGACTCAACGAGGTTAAGGTATGTTAAGGCTAAACCTTTCCTTCATTTTGGCATGATCATATACCTACATGTGTTTGATAACGAGACATAAAGAGAAGTTCGTATTCTTAAACTTATGTACATTATCCTAGTCTCATAAGTTACAGTATTATCCCTTATCGGGACATTATATTCAGTTAAGTGTTGTCTTCTTCCAGTAAAGAGAACAGAGGGTCTATGTATATATATATATATAGTATTACAGCATTTTCACCACCATCAAGCTATAATCAATGGGCAGACCCTATTGGGCAACATCTGATCATATTGTAAGTTAAACACCGAACCTAGTGTGGCCGAGTGCCTATGAGCAAGCCCAGAATGGTAGACATACAGAGCCTAGTATGGCCGAGCGCCTATGAGCGATCCTACTACGGCATAGCAGTTACACATACCAAGCCTTATAAGGCCGGACAACTATTTTTTACTTACTATATTGAGAGAGTTGAGTCAGTATCAGCAGGTAAGCATATCTTCAGATTATCTTTGACTCCCAGTTACTTTCAATTATTGAATTATCAGTCCAGTTTTAATTTTCAGTTATTTTGTTGCCCTACATACTCGGTACATTATTTCGTACTAACGTCCCTTTTGCTGGGGATGTTGCATTTCATTTCTGCAGGTTCTGATTGACAGTTGGACAGACCCTCCTAGCAGACAGAGTCAAACATCAGCTTGGTTGGTAAGCTCCACTTCCTCGGAGTTACTAGGTCTAGACCATGGATTCCATTTTATATATACAGGTTTGGTGGGTAGGTCGGGCCCTGTCCCACCATGGTATAGTTCGGTTATCTCTAGAGGCTTGTAGACGAGTCCTATATATTTTGTATATCAATAGATGTTCATGACGGCTTCGTCGGCTTGCACAGCTATATATATTTTCTTTTGGGTATGTTTACCCCACAGATGAGAGAGATGTCCCCTCCAGAGTTCACAGTTATAGAGTGGTACGCTCGGGCCAAGTATGGCACATGGTGTCGTCCACGCCTCTTCTGATTTGGGGCGTGACAAACTTGATATAAGTGCGGTTATGTCCGAGGGAGTCTACAAGTCGTGTCTTGTAAAGCCTTGTTTTTGAAGATGTGTTGTGCACCACATTATATAAACAGGAAGCTACAAGGCATTTAGGAGTCTGTTACTCTTCTTTCAAATCCATATCGTGCTATAGAGTTGAGTCATAAAAGTTCGATCCAAGACTTATGTTTGCTAATTATAAAGATGCTTGTAATTAGAAAAATTACAGCTAGCCAGAGGGCTAATACAACAGCAGGTAAGGCATTAGTAGAGAGAGAATTCTTGATGACGTGGCCCTATTTGAGGCCCAATTAGATCGTGCATACCAGATGGTGCACTCTAGAATAGTACAATCAGATATAAATACTAGAACATTCAAAAATATCAGGAGACATGTAGTGGCATCATAGAAGGGATAAATATTTACTTTAGTATGACTCCTGCCCCTAGTAAAAAGAGAATAGTAGGCGACCAGAAAAGCCAGTGAGATGGAGCAAAGGGAGATAAACGTGAAAGAATGTTGTGTTGAAGTTTTTAGAATAAAGTAATAAACAGATATATTAGCAGGAGAATAAGAAGAGAGTAAATGAAGCATTACGAGTAAGATGTGATAAAAGGGTGGTAACGGTAAATCATAATATGACGAGATGACATAGTCTGAGGACTGATGCATCTCTATGATAGATCGGAATAATACATGTGATAAAGGAGTCGGATGCAACTTCTTCTGTCCTAGCAGGAAAGGTATAATATCTGTCCTAGCCTGGCCTCCCCCTCTAGGGCGACCTTTACCTGCTCGACCTCCATCTCTAGCTGGTTGTGTAGGTCGGATGGCAATTGGTGCTGTGACCATGGACTAAGTAGCCTAAGGACCCGGTGGAACACGCGGAGCCTGTGTAGGTGCACCCTTCCTGAGTATAGGGAAATCCCTCACCACGTGACGAGTGTCACCACACTCAAAACAAGCCCTTGGAGGACGTGGCGATGTGGCTGCCCGGGCCTGATCGGCTAGACTGACTGTTGTAAGCACCCCATGCAGGAGGTGCACTAGATAATGGTGGTTCATAATAGGGAGCCTGAGGCCTAGGGGTGGCTATAGTACCGCTAGAAGCAGGAAGTGCCGAATAAACAGGGCGACTCACAAAGCCCCTACCATGACGAGCTGCAACTGGGGCACGAGTACCACTATATGTGCCAGACTCTCGAGACCTCTTGGCCTCTCTCTCCTTTCTCTCCCGAATCAGCAAACCCTCTAATCTCCTAGCAATCCCCACTACCTGTTGTTATGCAATGTCCATCTCCAACTCTCAGGCCATGATAAATCTGATATTGGGGTTAAACCCCTCGATAAATCGACGAACCCGATCTCGAACAGTAGCAACCAAGGCTGGTGCATGCCTAGCCAAATCACTAAACCGGTTCGCATACTCTGACACGCTCAGAGAGCCCTGGTGCAACTGCTCAAACTCTACGCGCCATGCATCTCTGAGACTCTGGGGAACATACTCCCTCAAGAACATATCTGAGAACTGATTCCAAGTGAGTGAAGCTGCCTCGGCCGAACTACCCAACTCATATGCTCGCCACTACTGATAAGCCGCTCCTTTAAGCTGGAACATAGTGAAAGAAACCCCACTAGACTCCGCAACACCCATGCTACGGAGGATACAATGGACTCCTCAAGAAAACCCTGGGCATCCTCTGACGCCAAGCCACCGAAAGTAGGAGGGTGGTACTTCTTATACCTCTTGAGCTTGAGTTGCTCCTCCTCAGAAACTATTGCCCTACCTTCGGGCTGAACTAGGGCTACCGGCTGCACCGGTATGACCGCTAGGACCTGGTTAACCAGAACCCGCTATACTAGGGTACGGCAGGTGGGAGTCTTTGCTCCTCCCCCGGCCTGAGATGTTGTAGGAGCAAGAGGTATCAACCCTGCTTGAGCAAAAGTACTGAACATGCTCAGAAACTGGGCGAGGGCCTCTTGAAGAGCTGGTGCAGTAACAGGCGTCTCAGATGCCCGCGCTCCAAGTAGAGCTACTGGTGGCTCCTCTGTAGCAGCTCGTGCGGGTGCTCTGGCTGCACCACGTGGACGTCCTCGGCCTCGGCCCCGGCCCCGGCCCCGGCCCCGGCCTCTCGGGGCTCTAGCAGCGGCGCGGGTATCTGGTCATCTGATCCAGCTGTACGTGTGCTCACCATCTGTGAGAGAATAGAAAGAAAGAAATTTAGAATCTGAAGTAAAAGATTTCGCATGATAAGGAATCAAAGAAGTGAAGCTTTTCCTAACAGTTCCGTAGCCTCCCGAAGATAAGTACAGACGTCTCCGTACCGATCCGCGAGAGTCTACTAAACCTACTTGTGACTCATTAAACCTATGAACCTTGATCTCCAACACCAACTTGTCACGACACCAATTTTTCTCCGTAGGATGTCGTGACGGCACCTAGTCTCTTAGACTAGGTAAGCCTAACAATTATGCGGAATAACTGAATATTAAGCTGAAACTCAAACCTCAACATCTGAAATATATAAAAACTACAATTCAAAATGATTACAACTCCCAAAACCCGGTAAAAATTAAGTCACAAGATCTAAAGAGAAATACTAAATATCTCCATACATCAAAGTCTAGTGAGAATAAGAAAAAAAAAACATAATAAAGGTAGAGGGGGACTCCGAGGTCTGCGGACACTGGCAGATATACCTTGATGTCTCCATGTACTCACTAGCTCACTAATATCTGGTCTGGTAGGAAGTACATGGGTCTGCATAAAAAGATATGCAAAAGAGTAGTATGAGTACACCACAATGGTACCCAGTAAGTGCCAAGCCTATCCTCGGTAGAGTAGTGACGAGCTCAGTTCAGGGCCCTACTGGAATTAATAATAAACAAGGCAGATAATATAATAATATAATAACGTGACAGAGAAGTGAAATAATGAGAATTTACGGAATGTAATAACACGAAGTCAAGAAACACAAACGCAACATGAAAGGAAAACAAAAATCTTACAAGTTAAGGAAAGACAACAACAACCAATATAGTGAATAGAAGAAATCAACAGGGGCACTCCCGAGGTACCGCCTCGTAGTCCCAAAAGTAAATACCTCACAATTTTTTGTTATATCACCGCAGGATCCTTTATAGTTTGTTTTAAAAATTATTTTTCTGAAATTGCATCCCGCGTTTTAGCCAACCTTATCACACTGCATGACTTCTAGTAGTTCCCCTACTAGCCACGCATATCAAACTCACCTTATCTCACCGCATGCGTTTCAAAACCAAGACCTTAAACCATCGCATGCGTATCAATAATCACAACGGCACGGCATAGACCTCGTGCAACAATAACAACGGCACCGCAGAAACCTCGTGCAATAATAACAACTAGACACTCGTCTCAACATCAATCACTGAAACCAAAACATAACAACTGAACGGTGACAATTCAAGAATAGAAAATTCAAGTAAAGAATCAGTAAGTTAAATAAGGAATATGAAATCAAGAAAAGCAGGTAATTCAACTAAACATGTAGTACAAGTTACAAATAAGAGATAAGACAAGTAGACAGGTGAAATTAGGCTAAACATGATGGTTATACATGCTAAGGTAAGTCAATTAAGGCATAAAAAGGAACTACTTAGATAAAGCCAAAATTTCAACATATAGCCCGTTTACGGACGCGTCACCTCGCATACACGGCCCTCACATACCACAGATTATCACCACAATACCAAATCTTAAGAGGATTTCCCCCACACAAGGTTAGACAAATCACCTACCTCAAACCGTGCAAATCTCTACTCTAACACGCCCTTGCATCGCAAAACGGCCTCTGAATGCCTCGAATATAGCCACAAACAATTCGATACAATCATCGCGAGCTAAAGGAATCAATTCCATAAGGAAATACTAAGCCCTTAATCAAAAGTCAAAAAGTCAACTCAAATTCAACCCTTGGGACCACGTCTCGAAATTCGGTAAAAGTCATAGAATCCGAACACCCATTCGACCACGAGTTCAACCATACTAAAATTAGTCAAATCCGATCAGAACTCGACCTTCAAATCCTCAAATTATAGTTTATGAAGTTTCTATAACTTCTCCCAAATTTCCATCTCAAAATACTAATTAAAATGATGAAAACAATGATATATTCATGTATGTGAACCAAATCTGAGTTAGAATCACTTACCCCGATGAATTTCTCGAAAAACTCATGAAAAATTGCCACAAACCGAGCTCTCAAAGTCCAAATGTGAAGTAATACTCTAACCCTCGCTTATATAGTACAAGCGAGAGTATTTACTTTTGGGACATAGTGAAAGAAACCCAAAAGTAACACTTTTATTTTTAGATCATCTTCAAATTCCTTATAGATTAAAAGATATAAGCTTCCGAAGTCAGACCATCGAACCTGCAGATTCTCCTTTCTGCAGCCGCAAGACAATTTCTGCGGTTCGCACATTTCTGCGGTCTGCACATATCCTCTCCTCTGCGGTCCACACTTTTTCTCTAAGTTCCGCACATGAGGCTTTGCCTCAGCACTCCAAAATATGCCCTCCGCACTTCAACTGTTCCAAAACATCATCAAAGTGCCGAAATGCCCAAACTCGTTCAAAGCTCACCCCGAAACACACCCGAGCCACTCGGGACCCCGTCCGAATATACCAACAAGTCCTAAAACATCATACAAACTTATTCGAGCCTTCAAATCACATCAAACAATGGTAAAAATACGAATCGCGCATCGATTCAAGCCTAAGAACTTATGAACTTCTAAATCCACATTCGATGTCGGAACCTATCAAAACACGTCCGATTGACCTCCAATATTGCACACGTCCTAAATGACATTATGGACCTGTTCCAACTTCCGGAATCAAAATCCGACCCCGATATCAAAAAGTCCACTCCCAGTCAAACCTTCCAACTTTTCCAACTTTCACCAATTAACGCCGAGGTGACCTACGTACCTCCAAATCAACATCCGTACATGATTCTAAGACCAAAATCATCCTACGGAGCTATTGGAACCATCAAAACTCCATTCGGAGTCGTCTTCACACAATTCCAACTACGGTCGACTCCTATGACTTAAACTTCTAATTTAGGGACTATGTGTATCATTCCACTTCGAAACTCTCCCGAACCCGACACCAAGCACCCTGGCAAGTCAAGCAACCACAAAATTAGAGAGAGGGAGCAATAAATAGGAGTTCGGGGCTTAATACTATCAAAACGACCAGCCAGGTCGTTACAATTATAAATGCCAAATCAGATTATTATATATCAAATCTAATTTATATCTCTTGATTTCGAAGGTTATTTCATTCAACTCTAAAGAATTAACTTACTTCCTAAGTTTTATTTTGTAGACAATATATCTTCTCCTAAGTTTTATTTTGTAGACAATATATCTTCAAATAAGATTTTTTAAAAAAATATTTATGAGTAGCTTCAATTCTAGCTTTATATCATATGAATAAGCTTTGTAGTAGATTATTTATTTTTACTATATTTTAATCTGAACTTTATGAAGGGTTCTAATGAGTGAATTATAAGATTTTTAACTAATGAGTATTGTTGACTTGCATAATATCTCTTAATATTTCAATTTTAGCTATTTAATAAATAAATTACTTTCTAAATACTAGTTGTTATGATAGTGCTTACCTGGATACCGTATTTAAATATTGTTAGAAAACTAAATTTGTCCTTTATATTTATAAGAAAGTTTTTTTCTAAAAATAAATGACCTATGTTGTATATTAGTGATCATTGTGGAGGAAAATATCATAGCAATTATAAAGTTGTTTCATACTGTAAACATTATACTCTTTTCGCATATAACAGTATTTTTTTTAACACAACACTTGGATATTTTATATATATAATAAAAGGAATTACATAGGCATAATAGATGTTTTTAGGGTACTACTGTTACCCATAGTTGCCAAATAGTTACAAATATTTTTGAAAATACTCCTAACACTATTACAAAATCCATGCTTGTTCTTGATCACTTCTTCTTCAACAAAAAAAGTGGACAGGCATGGTAAAAATACTTAGATGATGGTAGGCTTTTTGCAGCTTGTTTGGCCAGTAGATGAGCCACCATATTGCCTTCCCTGAAATTATGCTTCAGCTGCGGGATCTTCAATTGGTGCATTAACCATCTGCATTCAGAAATCATATTAGAATAGTTAGTGCTATCCTCATAAATAAGTTTGATAACTTCCGTGCAATCAGTTTCAATTTTCATATTGAGGAAGTTCATGTCTTTTGCAATTTTCAGTCCTTCTAGCAAGGCCAACATCATGGATAGGAGAAAGTGCTTGACATGATCTATGGTAACCCACAAGCCAATCTCCTTTGCTATTTCGAAATGCTCCACCAAGACATGCCGCATATAACAGTATTTAATTGGACATTAATTTAAGAAATTAAAAAAGAAAAAGATTATTGGGATGTATAAAAGTTATCATTACAACTTGTAGTCTAAAGTATGTCATAATAATTTTATGATTATAAAAGTATGCCATTAAGAATATAATGAAAAATTCAAAATTATAGCATTTTTAAATGTGAAAATAGGTCATTCTTTATTATATGGACTAATATAAAGAGCGTCTTAAAAAATGGAACAAAAATAATATATATAAAAAATTTAAAATTAGAATGGTCAAATGAAATTGAATCTTAAAAGTTGTAAAATTAAGTAGAATAGTACGCATGTGAAATCGTTGACCATAGTTGTCGATGAAGGTTTAGTTAGGTAAAAATAAACATTTGCCGAGTCTTTTTATATATTTGGTTGCATAGAATGAAGAAAAGATGTATTACTTACAATTTTGTACTATGTATTTAATTTGAACTTCACAAAAAAATACAGGTTAATGTCATGTCCTTTGTCTTGAACTAAGTGCAGGTGCAGTTTGACAATTCGCTCATGTGCTTGCGCGACTTGCTCATTATTTTTGCTATGAAGTCAGGCTAAATACTAAACTCAAAATTGTTAAGGGAATGCTAAATAAGAAGACAAGAGAATTTTGCCAAAGGAAGCTTTTGTATTTTCGAGAACTTGATTGTTTTATTTGGTAAGTACAAATGAACGATCCTCTTTATATAGTAGTCTCCCAGGTTCTATGAGTAAATAATAATTATTACACAAGTCCCTCATTATTTACAAGTAAGTCCCCTATCTCAAATTCTATACATAGCTAGAATCTTCCAAGGACTTTCCTAGCAAATTCATAGGGTTCTAGGGTCTTCCAAAAGAAATCTCCATATTTCTCTAGAACCTCCGTACAAATACTAGCCCATTTCCTAAGTAAGCTTTCCACATAGAAAAATATGTGCCAAATAACATCTGTGTGGCATAACGACCGCGACGAAATGTTGTTGGATAAACTCTCGGATATTATCTTTGACTTGTCACAAGTTTTCATACCACTCCCATGTGGCCTCCTCCAATGCCTGTCCCTTCCAACAGACGAGGAACATGCCAGTGGCTTTTTGTCCTTATTTTCGTCTGGCTTGGTAGTCAATGATAGCCCTAAACTCCCAATCATGTGAGACACTGATAGTAATGGGCACTTAACTTGATTGGTCCATACATGGATTATCATTTTCTTTATGATATAGCTTAAGCATGCTTGCACTGAAGACATCATATATGTTAAGATACAATGTCATTTCAAGCCTATATAAGATATTGCCCACCTTGGCTACAATCATAAATGGCCCCTCATACTTGCGAATTAAATTCTGATGCATGTCTCGTGATTACTTGAAATGTCTCGGGTTAAAAGTTACCATGACCATATCCCTAACTCTATAGTCTGTAGGATGCCGCTTGAGGTCCGCAAACTTCATCATTTTCCTGGCTAGCTTGTCCAAGTAGGACTTAGCAATGTCAAGTTTTACTCCCTCATCTTTTGGCCATATGGTAAGCCCCAAAACTCTCCCCCTCGAACACTGTAGATAGTGAATGTGGAGTTTGTGTTTGTTGGCCTATGGCTAGCTCAAATGGTGTCCGCTCTGTGAACTCGCTCCATTGTAGTTTATAAGATAATTGGGCAATATTCAACATCCTTGTCCAATTTTTCTGATGCACACTTACATAATGCCTCAAGTAGCACTCCAGTCAGGCATTTACTTGTTCCATCTGTCCATCCATCAGCGAATGAAAACTAGTAAAAATTGTAGCTCCACATCAAGTATGTCGAACAACTCCCTCCAAAAGTTTCAAGTGAATCGGGGTTCTCGATCACTGATAATATGCCTTTGGATGCCCCAATACTTGACCATGTTTTTAAAGAATAGCTTGGCTGCTTCTTTGGTTGTGCAACCTGGTGAGGTGGGTATAAAAGTGGCATATTTAAATATCTATCCACGACCACTATGATAGCGTCATAAGTGTCGGACTTTGCTAGACAAGTGATAAAGTCCATAGTCACGCTCTCCGATGGACGCTCAACAACTGGTGAATCAACCTCCGGACAACTAGAATCTAGCCAAAATAACTAAATAATATCAAGAGAATCCATAGGAAACAATTCCAAATGATAAAGCTAAGATCTTGAATCAATTGTGCAAAGTCACCCCAAAAGGTCAACCCCAGGCTAGCACCCAGAAAGCCGACAAAACTCTCAAATTTCGAACACTCATTCCGATACGAGTCCAATATGTGTTTCATCCAATTCCAGCCTCAAATCGACACTCAAATCATCAAATCTCACTCTCCAAAGTCATATTCCAAAAGCCACCAAATTCATATCAATTAGATATGATAATCAATGGATAAATAATTTCTAACACCAAAATCAAGTAAGGATCACTTACCCCTTTAATTATGATGAGAAGCCCTCCAAAAATCGCCTCCAACCGAGCTCCACCACTCCAAAAATAAGAAAATAACCAACCTTTCGATATTAATCCTACCCAGCTAATCCACATATGCAGACACTTAACCACTTATGCGCTTCTACGGTGCTGCTTCTATGGTAAAAGGACCACATCTGTGATCCCCTCTAAGCACCCGACCTTCCGCTTCTACGACCCTACCAGCGCACCTACGCTTCCGCTTCTATGGCCAAACCCTCGTGGAAGCGTATTCGCTTTTGCAGAACCAAATCTGCATCTGTGGACTCCCCTTTGCTAGGCCAGTCTCGCACCTACACACGAAGGTTACATTTATGGCTTTGCATTTGCTACTAAACCCCCCGCAGATGCAAAAACACCAGAAGCCCAAAAATCTTCTGCAGTGCAACAAAGTCCAAATTAATCTGAAATCAATCTGAAACACTAGAGCCTGTGACGGGTCCCCATGATACTTCTAGAGCCTGGAAAATTGAAACACTAGGTGAACTCCTGATAGATTTGGTGGCAAGGCAAGTTTGTAGGCCACCTCTCCAAGTCTCTCAATCACCTCAAAAGGACCTATATACGTGGGCTCAACTTTCCCTTCCTTTTAAACCTTATCACACCTTACATGGGCATAACTCTAAGTAAACCCTTCTCACCCACCAATATGCAACATCACGAGCCTTCTTGTCAGCATAAATCTTCTACCTGAACTGCGCTTGAATAAACTTCACCTTCTCCAACGCATCAAAGACCAAATCAATGGCCAACAACCTAGCCTCCCCAGGCTCAAACCAACCAACTGGAGAACGACATCACCTCTCATATAAGGCCTCATATGGAGCAATGTGGATACTCGATTGATAGCTGTTGTTATAGGTGAACTCCACTAATGGTAGAAACTAATCCCATGATCCTTCAAAATCAATTATACATGCTCGTAACATCTCCTCCGAAATCAAAATGGTGCAATCGGATTGTCTGTCCGTCTAGGGATAAAATATTGCACTCAACTCAACCTGCGTGCCCAACTCACGCTGCACTACTCTCCAAAAATGCAATGTAAACTGCATACATCAATTCGAGATAATAGACGGGCACACCATGAAGGCAAATAATCTCCCGAATATCGAGCCAACTACTCTGAAGAGTAGGTATTCATGACTGGATGAAGTGGGCAGACTTGGTCCCTCTATCCATAATGACCCACACAGCATCAAATATCCTCAAAGTCTATTGAATCCCAACTAAGAAAATCCACAGTGATATGCTTCCACTTCCACTCCAAAATATCAAGCCTCTGAAGGAAACCAACCGGTCACTGATGCTCGTACTTAACCTTCTGATAGTTCAAACACCGAGCAACATACTCAACAATATCCTTCTTCATCCTCTCCCACTGAAAGTGCTGCCTCAAATCACGGTACATCTTTGCGGCCCCGAGATGAATGGAATACTGTGAACTATGGGTCTCTTCAATACTCAACTCTCGCAACCCATCCACATTTGGAACATAGATCCGACCCTATAGCCTCAATATCCCCATCATCAGAAATGGTAGCCTCCCTAACATCACCATGTTGCACAGTGTTTCGTAGGACAATAAAATGGGGATCAACATACTGACATACCTTGATGCGCTCAAACAAGGATGATCGTGATACAACACATGATACAACACACACAATAATCATGTTAGGCTCCGAAACATCCAACCTCACAAATCGATTGGCCAAACCCTGAACATCCAATGCTAATGATCTCTCCCCAACTACTTCGATGCTCTCATCCTTCATACTCAAAGCATCGGCAACCATATTTGCCTTCCCCGGGTGATAGAGAATGGTGATATGATAATCTTTTAGTAGCTTTAACCACCTCTGTTTCCTCAAGTTCAGATCCTGTTGATTGAATAAGTTCTGGAGAATTTTGTGATCTGTGAACACTTCACAAGACATGCCCTATAGATAATGCCACCAAATATTGAGAGCATGAACAATGGCTGCCAACTCCAAATCGTGCACTAGGTAGTTCTTCTCATGGGGCTTCAACTGACGCGAAGCATAAGCAATCACTCTGGCCTCCTGAATCAACCCAAGTCAATGCCAATCTATGAAGCATCATAAAGACTATATAAGAACCTGAACCCGAAGGGAAAACCAGAACTGGAGTTGTAGTCTTGAGCTTCTGAAAGCTCTTCTCACACTCATCAGACCACCTGAATGGGGTACTGCTCTACAGTTCTATATCAATCTAGTAAATGGGGTTGTTATAGATGATAAACCCTCCACAAAACATCGATAATACCAGCCAACCCAAGGAAACTCTAAATCTCAGTAGCAGTAGACAGTATGTGCCAACTCTTAACTTCCTCAATCTTCTTCTTATCTATCTTAATCCCCTCACTAGACACCATGTGGCCAAAGAATGACACTGATTCTAATAGAAACTTGCAGTTGGAGGCTTGGCATATAAATTCTTCTCCCTCAAAGTCTGGAGCACAATCCGCAAATGCTGCTCAAAGAAGTCATAATGACCATAGTAGGTCCTGAAAGTCGTCTTCGGAATATCTGAAGCCTGGATCTTCAATTGATAGTACTCTGATCTCAAATCAATCTTCGAGAATACCCTAGCACCCTGAAGCTAATAAACAAGTCAATGTGTGGTAGTGGATACTTGTTCTTGATAGTAACCTTGTTCAAATGCCTATAGTCAATGCACATCCTCTTAGAACCATCTTTCTTCTTCACAAATAGTACAGGTGCACCCAAAGGTGACACACTAGGGTTGATGAAACCCTTATCAAGCAACTCCTGTAATTGTCCCTTCAACTCTACTGGCACAATGTGATATGCTGGAATAGAGATAGTATGAGTGCCTGGAACCAAATCAATACCAAAATCAATATCCCTGTAGGGTAGCATGCCAGGCAGGTCTGCAAGAAACATATCTGGGAACTCCCTCACTATAGGAACTGACTCAACATTGGAGTATCAGCACTAACATCCCTTACAAAGGCCAAGTATGCCAAACACCCCTTCTCAATCATCTGTTGAGCCATCAAATATGAAATCACCCTACTGGGAGTGTGACCAAGAGAATCTCTCCACTCCATCCTAGGTAACCCAGTATCGCCAACGTCACGGTCTTAGCGTGACAATTAAGGATAGCATGGCACGGAGATAGCCAATCAATCCCAAAATCACCTCAAAGTAAACCATATTAAGCAATAAAAGATCGACTCTAGTCTCATGACCCCCAGCGGTGACCACACACGACTGATATACGCGATCCACCATAAAGAATCACCTACCGGTGTAGACACATGAACATGCATATCTAAAGAGTCACGAGGCATATCCAAATATCGAGCAAAATAGGATGACACATAAGAGTAAGTTGAACCAGGTCCAAATAACACTGTAGCATCCTTGTGGCACAGTGAAATAATACCTATGATCACAGCATCGAAAAAAACCACCTCTGCCCTGGTGGGAAATGAATAGCAACAGGTGACCATTGCCTGACCACGCTCCCCCTCTAGGGAAACCTCAAATAGACTGAGCCCCACCACTAGATGGCTGTGCAGATGGTGTAGCTACTGGTGGTGAAATCATAGGCTACGAGCTCTATTGTGGGACCCTATTCAGAAGTCTGGGGAAATCCCTCTTGAGATGACTCAAGTCTCCACACTCGAAGCAACCGTTCATCTGACAAATCTACTGGCCTTGATTAATCGAATAACTGCCTGTAGAACCTTGTACAGATGGAGCACGATAAGAACTCTGTGCCAGAAGCGCATTAAATGATAACTAAATTAGGCGAACACTGTATGAACTGTGGCTAACAGATGAACCACGAGGAATATGATGAGCTACCTGAGCGAGCCTAAAAGGACGAGCTCTACTATAATGTCACTAGCCTCCAGATGAGGCACTGCTAAAACCACCTGAACCACAGGGCCTCTTAACCTTTTACTCCTCTCGCTCAAGCCTGCGAACATGCTCCAACTATCTACCAATCTCAACCACCTAGTCAAACCTAGCATCCGTCTCGGCCTCTCGAGCCAAACTATAACATAGACTATAGTTAAGGCCGTCAATGAACCTCCTGATCTTTTCCCTCCCAATAGGAACCAACCATACTATATGACGTGCCAAATCTGCAAATCTTATCTCGTATCGAGTCACAGTCATATCCCCTCGCGTAGCTACTCAAACTCCCTACACAACTCCTCTTTATGAGTCTGTGGGACAAACTTTTCTAATAAGCGAACTGATAATTGATGCAATGTAAGTGGTGTTGCATTAGCTAGCCTGCTTGACTCATAGGCCTACCACCATTTGTAGGCTGCCCCTATGCTAAAATTATTAAAGGCAACTCCAATGATATCCATAATACTCGTTATGCAACGAATCCAGTGACACCAATCTTGAAAACTCTGAACATCCTCTGAATCCCCTCCATAGAACTTGGAAGGATCAAGCCTCGTAAATTGCTCCAACCTCCTCTACTCCTCAGCGGACATAGGTGGAACAATCTCGGCCCGGGCAGCAATAATTGGTTGAAGTAATAATACCCCTAGTGTTTGATAACCCTGAGCTAGATGCTCCGGTGTACGGGTGGCAGGAGTCTGGACTCCTCCCCAAACCTGTAAGGTAGTTGGTGCAACTAGTACCATATCCGCCTGAGCCAAACTCATTCACACGCTCAACATCTGATCCAAAGCCTCATGAAGACCAGTAATGATAATAGGTACCATCGGTGTCTATGCTGGTACCACTAGCTCAACAGTATCCGAAACCTGCTCCCCTACTAGAGTGATTGGTGGCTCGACAGGTGCTTCTCTAGCTGTAGTGCGAGCCCACCTCAACCTATGCCTTGGCCCTGACCTCTCGCAACCCTGACTGGTAGTACTGGTGCCTTCCCGCCCAATTCGGCTAAATGTGTCCTCACTATCTATGAGAGAATAGAAGAGTAAAGATTCAAACTTCGGAATTAATATATATGCACAACAAGAATGTAAGAAAGTGAAGTTTCCTAACAGTTCGGTAGCCTCTCGAAGATAAGTACATAAGTCTTCATACCGATCTGCAAGAATCTACTAATTTTACTCATGACTCGTACAACCTATGAACCTAGGGCTTTGATACCAACCTATCAAGACCCAAACAACCAACTGGTCCTAATGGCGCCTAACGCACTGCTAGGCAACCCAAACATAACAAAAATTATTACACCATGTGCATCCCAAGGTGACGTATAATGAATTTGAGACTTGTTAATCATAATTTAAAGGAGTCTAAATTTATAATATGATTATATTTAATTTTTGGATATATAATATAAATTTTGGGAAGAATCGGATTTATGTTACGAAAAAAACGACTAAGGATTTGCCTTGTAATGAAGTTTTTTGAGCAATAGATTTTATGTGTTATATGATGTCTTTTTGGGACATATTATATACCAAATGGAAGATCTTGGGGTTTTTCCAACTCTCTTAACCATTTTTTCATATGACATCCAGATAAAACGATATAAGCGTCTGAAGAAGGGCCAATGCTAGGGTGCCAAGCTAGCACCTCTTTGACTTTTCAAAAGTGGATATATATATACCTTAAGTCTTCTTTTCTTCATTATTCCATAGACCACAACTAGAGAAGACCCATAAACTTATCCTTAAGCTCTCTATAAGGGTTTTAAAAAGGATTAACATCTCGGGTATGAAATCAAGAAGCGATAACATTAGAGCGATTCCTATGACGTAAGTATCATTATACCGCCTCTCTTTTTCTTTGTAGTTTGAGTTTTAGAAGGTACTTCATAGATATGAAAATTCCTACTTGTGGTATTAAAGCTTTTAAATATCAAGAAAGGTTGATAAATTCGTTTCCTAATAGTTAGGACTTACGAGACGGTGATCGGAAGCAGTGAGTACGATTTATTCCACTTGTAGTGGACTGTTTACTAGTCCACTCATTTTGGCCTCTTGTGCTGCATATTTATGGAGTTTAGAAGGATAAATGGCATGGATAAATGCGACATGTGGTAATATAGTGGGCTGGTCGCTCATCGTTGCAATTTCAGGCTAATTGATACCTTGTCGGTTGGGTGTTTTATGGTATATTTGGGCTTTTTGTTGTATTAAAGGTACCGAATTGTAGTTAGGTTGTTTTTGAGTTGCTGATTGTATTGTGTTGTTGTCTCGCCTATAGTAGGCTTGATGAATCAGTAAAATCAGGGGAAATGCTGCCCGTTTTTGTTACAAATTAAGTTACTTTCGTTGTAGAAATGAGAGAGTCATTCGTAGCCTGACAATAGCTTCATTGTCGTTGTTGTAGATTAAGGTGCAGTGAGCTGAGCTTAGCGTATTGGACAGATTTTTGTAAGGTATGTTAAGGTTACCCCTTCTTTCCTTTTGGCATGATCCATATGATACAACGAAATGAGCAAGCACACAACTTTCCCAAATGGCTCTATTCTTAGAAGTACTAGGGTTGCCTATGTTCTTGATTCCCCATATGTCCTATTATTATATTGTTTGTTCATGGGTCTCAGAAAATACATAAGTGATAAAGTTTATTTTTGGGATATTAATCGAAGGAATATTGATGTTATGACATCCCGAGAGGTCTTATTGACTTACTTCTTATGTATTGCATTCATTTATACATGTACATTGACCCATGACCAGATGATGTTACGTACGCATATATTATATGTATATGGGGTATGGGGAAAGGTCACGATGTTATATACGCACCACCGCCTGATTAGTTGGTATACGTTGATTATTTCGCGCACTAAGGCCAAGATGATATGATGGGATGCCCTCAGAGTCTTGATAATGTAATGCACGCATATACCTATGCATAATATGACATTTATATGCATATGCATGACATTGTTAATGTTTCATGATTCACAGAGCTATTTAGACTTACAGGTTGTCCTTTACTCCATGTTTCTTTCATGTCTTTTATATACTGATTTTTATGCCTTACATACTCGGTACATTATTCGTACTGATGCCTCTATTGCCTGGGGCCTGCATTTCTTGCCCACAGGTGCAGGTAGATAGGCTGACGGTCCCCCTTCTCAGGATCTTTTCTCTGCGAGAGTTGGTGTGCTCCAGCCCGTCCTTTATACAGTTGTACACTCTATTAGAGGTTTGTAGACAGTCATGTATTGTTAGATAGTTTGTGGCCTTGTCGTCTTCTATTTTGATATATAGTTATTCGTAGCAGCCTTGTCGACTCGCCCTACCGTATTCCGTATATATATATATATATATATATATATATATATATATATATATATATATATATATATATATATATATATATATATATATATATATCTTTTGGGCATGTTATTCACATGATTTATCAATTTATTGACAGTTGTTATGCACGACCTACCCCTATTTCATGTTTATATCTTAGATGCATGCTTAGGGGTGTTCGACAGGTAGGATTCGAGCATTCATCATGGCCCATTGGTTTGGGTCGTGAAAAAAGTGGCATAAGAGCAGTAATGTCCTAGGGTTGTCTACAGACCGTATCTAGTAGAGTCTTGTTTATGAGTGTGTTGTGCACTACACTTATAAACAGGAGGCTGCATGACATATAGGATGTTATCCTCTCTTCTTATCTTAGATCGTGTGATATAAGGATTCATTTTCTTAACGCTATGTTATGTTTTTAGCAATGCCTAAGAAGGCTATAGCCGCCCAGAAGGGCAAGTCCGTGGCTGATGAGACTACGAGTCAAGCGCCACGAGTTACCAAGGCTCGGGGAGAGTCTCAGAGTGAGACTCCATCTCAGACTTCACATTCCCCGCCCTCTCCAAAGGATTTCGAGGGGCACCAGCTCCAGCGCCCGCCCCAGTACCCCCAGCTCCTCAGCCAGATGCACCGGGTCAGGAGATGAGAGATGTTATTCAGCTATTGACTCGATTAGAGACCGCACAGCCTCGGTTGCAGGAGGTAGGTATTGGTCATGCAAGTAGGGCCATCGGTGTGAGGGTTCGTGATTTTATTAATTTGGACCCTCCGGTATTTACTGGAGCAGATCCAAATGAGGACCCTCAGGTATTTATCGCTAGGATGCAGAGGACTTTGAGGGTAATAATGGCCACTGCGACTGAGTCAATCGAGTTAGCTTCCTATAGACATTGGGATGTTGCAGTTAATTGGTACGTGTCTTGGGAGTTATTTAGAGGTTAAGATGCCCTTCCGGCAGTATGGCAGGAGTTTACAAAGGCTTTTCTTCATCATTATTTGCCACCAGAGCCTAGACGAGCCAGAGTTGATAGGTTCTTGACCCTTGAGCAGGGTAATATAAGTGTTCGGTAGTACAGCCTTCAGTTTGATTCTTTGGCTAGGTATGCTCCCACTATTGTAGCTAAGATGGAGGATCGGGATCACCGATTCGTGATGGGGTTGGAGCCGCACCTGCTTATTGACTGTATGTCGGTCTCACTTCAGCCAGGCATGGATATTTCTCACATTCAGGCATACTCTCAGGGTGTAGAGGAGCGTAAGCAGAAGTAGAGGGTCGATCGTGAGCATGATAGGGACCAGAGTAAAAGAATGAGATTTTCAGGTCCTTCTGGTGAGTTTTGAGGTGGTCAAAGACAATAGTGCCTAAGGTATCCAGCCCAGCCATTGGCTAGTGCACCCCCTTAGTTTGGCGGAAGGAGATTTGATCGTTCCATATCTTCAGGGCCCGGTCAGAGTTCCAAGGCCTCTAGTTCTTAATATAGGGGTGAGTCAAGTCAGATGAGGTCGCCCTTGCCACGATGTGCTCAGTAATGTAAGCAGCATGCTGGGCAGTGCCTTGTGGGGTTGGGTGTTTGTTATACTTGTGGTTATCTAGGCGACATTATGAGAGATTATCCAATGATAGGCGGTGCATGTATAGTTCAGCCAGCGGGATTCGTAGCTAGTTCGTCATCATCAGCACGCCCCCTAGGCAAGGTTCACATGCACCAGTCAGTCGTGGTAGAGGCAAAAGTGGAGCATCTAGCTCAAGCGGTCCTTAGAACCGCATTTATGCATTAGCAGGTCAACAGGATCGGGATTTGTCACCTGATATTGTTACAGGTATATTATTAGTCTCCTTATATGATGTATATGCATTGATTGATCCAGGTTCCACCTTACCGTATGCCACTCCGTTGGTTGCTAGTAAGTTTGGGATAGAACCCGAGTTGATAAGTAGTAGTTAATAGTCGTTCTACAGTAGCAGAACTGATTGAGTTAGATATGGTAGAATTTTATGTTATAATGGGTATGGATTATTGGATTCTTGTTATGCTAACGTTGACTGTAGATCAAAGATGGTTCGATTCCAGTTTCTAGGGGAGCCAGTTCTGGAGTGGAAAGGTAATACTGCATCACCGAGAGGTAGTTTTATTTCCTATATCAAGGAAAGGAAGATGATCAGAAAGGGCTATATTTATCACTTAGTTTGGGTACAAGATGTGAAAGCAGAGTCACTGGCCCTTGATTCTATTCCGGTGGTTAATGAGTTTCCCGATCTTTTTTCTGATAAGCTTCCAGGCCTTCCGCCAGAGTGGGAGATTGAGTTTGCTATTGACATATTACCAGATACTCAGTCGATATCTATTCCTCCTTATTGAGTGGAACCTGCAGAGCTGAGAGAGTTGAAAGAACAGCTGAGGGATTTGCTTGAAAAAGGATTTATCAAAACTGGTACATCACCGTGGGGACCACCTGTGTTATTTGTAAGAAAGAAAGATGGTTCCTTGCGGATGTGTATTGATTACAGGTAGTTGAATAAGGCGACTATCAAGAATAAAGCTTAGCCCTCGGTACATTGGACCTTATAAGATTATACGCAGAGTAGGCCACGTAGCATGTGAGTTAGACTTGCCTTCCAACTTGGAGTTTGTACATCCAGCCCTTCATGTTTCTATGCTCCATAAGTGTATTGGAGATCCGTCTAGAGTCATTCCAGCTGACAATGTTCATGTCACAAGGAAGCTATCATATGAGGAAGCTCCCATTGCTATACTATATAGACAAGTTCGGAGTTTGAGAACTAAGGACGTAGCTTCGATTAAAGTACTTTGGAGAAACAAGAATGTGGAGGAGATGACTTGGGAAGCTGAAGAAGACATTCTAGGTATCCTCACTTGTTTCCTCTTCCGGAGGAGGATCAGATAAAGACATCACAGCCTTTAGGTGCGTATCTAATACTGGATTCTTATGTTAGTTACTGCCATTGGTTGTGTGAGGCCATGGTTATTAATGATTGTGGCCCCGTGTGGCTTTATATTGTTGGGTTTGCTGCGTGACAGGTTGGTAGTAGTATCATTACAGAGGAGATCTCTGGGAGTTTAACATTCGAGGATGAATGTTTCTGGGGGGGGGGGGGGGTTAATTTGTTACACCCTGTGCGTCCCAAGTGTTGATACCCAATTTTTCCCTATATATTTTAAATATGCAAAATACCTTCAAAATAGCATATATATGCATATATAAGCATGCCCAAGGTTTTTATTATTTTTCCCATAATTTTAAGGGTTTAAATTGATTTATTTTTTCTCCCTCTTTATCCATAAAATCTCCAATAATTATTTTCAAAATTATTATTTTGGTAATTCACCTATTGTATTTCTATACTTATGCCCAAATATGGCTAAAGTAATTTTTTACATATTTTTACAATTTTATTTAGTATTTTTTAAGCTAAATTGCACATAATTGCAATAATAGCTTTTTTAGCTTTAATTATGTTTTATACGCATATAATTGAATCCTGTATTTTTAAATTGTTAATTATGTATTATAAATCATATTAGCCCTTTAAATTAGTTTTCAGAAACTATTTACTATTTTTATAAATTAAATAGGGAAAAATGGCTATTTAGAATATAGCCAAATTGGCTTTCAATTGTAGCCCAAAATTGGACCCCAATTTCCCAGCCCAATTTCAATTAAAACCCGGCCCACACCCTTTTAACCCATACCCAAACCCGTATCCCCACCTACCCTTCTCATCCCAGCCGTTGATCTCTAAGATCAACGACCCCTATTCTCTCTGACCTTTTTTAACCTAAACGACCCCCTAACCTAATTCATTTTTTACCAAACCGCCGCCCTAGAATCCCCTTTCCTCTCCAATTCTCTTTGAGACCTAAAATCTAACCCTAGCCACCGCCACCCAAACCAGCCTTTATCCCCTTCGATCCTCACTCAATCTATGGATTCCCATGGCTGTTTGAGACGTATACCTGTCTCCTACGTCTCCTGGTTGCCCATTTTTGTGATTTCGTGGAAAGATCTTGAAGAGATCTAGTCCAGATCTTGCTCAACTTCCATCCATGGTTGTTCGAGTCAGATCCATGGCTTTTCCGGCTAAGACCGGTAACGATCTAATGTTTTCTCATCTTCTTTGGGTTCTCTGAAACCCTCACTCTTGAGATTTCCCGCTTTTCTTTAGATCTGTCTTAGATCTAGGTGTATCCATGAGTTTTTAACCGATTTTTTCTCCGTCTCTGCTATGTTTCTAAAAAACCTAGCTGTAAATCCTCCGATCCTTTTAGATCTGTGATGGATCAATGGGTTTCTTAAGGTTTTCACCTATTTTCCTCAAAATATTTCTCCGATTTCAAACGATTTCTTCATTTTCCAGACTAGGGTTTCAAAGCCCTTTTTACAAAAATGATTTCTTTCTGATTACTTTGATTTTTAGCATGATTAAACATTACCCGAGTCTTTCCTTTTTGCTCATTTTTGTTAAGAAACCCTAATGCTTGTGGGTTCGATTCGAAGTTTGAATTTGTTTGCGATGTGTTTGCATGACTATCATGAACATTCTAGGCTTTATCTGTGTTCTATATGCTCTTGTGCTTCCTGCTCTAATTCGTTCTTAAGGTTTCTTTGATTTTGTCCAAACCCGTGCTATTTATCATGTAATAGGTCCGACTATTTGTTTTATTGATCGTTCACGTAATTTATGTTGATTCTATGTAATCTCCTTAAACCTACATATTTGATTTTGGGTATTTTCCTTGTAACTCTGCACTGATTTTTCGAAATTGCTTCCTTACTTTTGTGATACTTTCCTTAGTTAGTGCTGATTCCCTGTGATTTTCAATCTCATTCGTGATTCTCTGAACTAATTTTTCAGAATCAAATTGTACTTTACCTTGTTTATATGCACAAATATGTTGTTAATTAACGTGCACTTTCCTTATGTTTAAACTATTCTGTACTTAGTCCTTATTACATGCTACATGCTTTTACTATTCCTATTATGGTAAAATCAGTCTTACAAGCAATTCTTTTCCTTATTTGATACAACTTGTACCCGTTTGAACGATGGCTCCCTAATTGAAGGAAGTCCAGGTCCTTAATTGATTCTGATTCGTATTATTTCTATAATTATGCTAAGTCAGTACCTGTTACCTTATTTTCGGCCTATTTTTAAAGCTATAAATACCCCTATTTTTAAAGCTATAAATACCCTAAGTCCTTTCATTAACAACAGGGACAATAGTTCAGAACACACACCTACACACTCAAACGCTCTCTTCTTTCTCTACTACTTGTGCTACTGCTTTGTGTAGCCAGCTGAAAGCCAAGGCTACATTGTGGAACTCTACTTGCTTCACTTTTTCTGCACTTTGCTTCCTTAACAGGTATGTTCCTTGTTCAATTTTGAAACTCAACTCTACGTGCTCCATTGTTTGTCAATCTTTGTCTCTTTCTGCACTAACTTAATGACTTATGTTGTTTAATTGCACTTCTTGTCTACTGCTTTACTCAGCATGCTTAAGTTCTGCCCTCTCTTGTTCAAAATTTGCAGCTAATTTGCATATTATGATATACGTCATATATTTCGTATTATTCATAGTTGAATTATAATTTATAAATATTTTTAAATAGATTATTTGTATAATTTGTGATTTTAACATAATTTTTTTAATTATTTTTTATTTTATACTATCTTAAAATTCTTGAAATTAGTAAAATTTAAAGATCTGTGGGACTTACGCCCCATGTTTCAGGGCTTACGCCTCACCTCGCCAGAGGTAAAACACCTCGCCTCACGCCCCCGCCTTTAAAACATTGGTTCAAATGTAATCAGCACGTCTACATGAGTGCTTGTTTATGTCCCTCAACTAGTATGTCTCCTAATGTACTTGGTTAACACCATGTCATGATTAATTATGTGTAGTAGACCCCTGCATAACTGCTCCCATACCCTGCTACTATGTCTTGTTACTATTCTAATTTCAAGCATGATTCTCTTGTTAACTCTTTGAAGTAATTGTTTGTGATCTGGAGACCAATCAGTCCCCACTTTTTCTTTGTACTTGTTGGTCTATATGCACCTCTTCTCAGCCATGTTTATGTGTTTCTGATTTGGGCCCTCTATGTCCCGAACCCCTACTTCCCTGCTTGTATCTTCTGAAACTGTTTTGTGTGTGTGCTGGCTTGATCCAAGTTGTTGTTGCTCCTATTCCCTTCCCCTTTCAAAACTGTTTTTTCCCTAAACAACTCTTCTGTTGCTGTAGCAGACTTATTTCAAACTAATCATTATCAAAACTGTTTTGCCAACTCAACTCTTTTAAATCTATGTCAAGTACTCTCACATATACTCTTAGACCACTAGGTTCTGCCCCTTTTGTGTGAGCCTTGCCTTGGGACCCTTGAGTTCCCTCTGAACTTGGACACATAAAAGATGGCCCTTCCACGCTGCACTCACTCTGTTTTGGTTATGCAATTTGGGTGTGAGCACTACCCGGGATCCCTTGAGGTCTTTAGGGAACTCTGACACACCCAGATATGGGAAAAGCTATGGAAGAAATCTTGGCATTTGCAGTGATTTATTACGTAACTCAGGGAGGAGGTCCTAATCAGGCTTCCTATAGTGTAACTTCTTATTTTCATTACTACTTATGTGATTCATTTCAATGTTGGTCTGTAATAACCTGTTGTAAACAAGTATTGGGGTGGCTAGTGAAAAGGGATGGGGTAAATATGCATCTATAGTTGTTGAGGATAGAGAACATTGTTATTAGGGTTATATTCCTAATTGTGCAATAGCAACCATGTTTAGGGTTCATACATGCATTAGAAATCATGCTCTTAGGACCCATGTTTTCTTGCTTCAGCATCTCACCCATCACTAATCCATGTTTATGTCTATCACTTAGAAATCCTGCTCCTAGGACAATAACAACATTGGCATAAAAGTTGTTATTCTCGTACTTTCAGAAGTCACATTTCAATAATTCTGCAACTCTTGTGCGCATTTAGAAATCATGCCTTAGGGATTCTGTTTTTTAACAATCCTGCCATTTGCATGTGCATATTAGATATCATGTTCTAGGATCTTGTTTTCACTTTGACGACTATTTAATTACTGATTTATGAAAAGGTAATAAAAAAATAGTCTCGTATTGTGGTGTTTTTCTGAATAAAGCTGGTAATAATCTCTGCATTCGTATCAACCAGAACAACATGCTCTTAGGGTAAAATAATTTCCACACTGTTTTAATAATTCTGAATAATTGTTGCACATTATTTTACGCATAGGCAAGCCTTAGGTAATCAACTTTAGATAAAACCAGAATCATCTCTATGATTAGTGTCTAATTATCAACTGTTAAAATCAGTAGGCAAGCCTGATTCGGACTTCTTTTCTGAGTCATGTGATAAATTCGGTTCTGTTGTTATCACTTAGATACCAGGCATAGGATTTAAATTCAGACTTTAATTGTGTATGAGTCATGTTGTCCACGTGTATTACCTGTGGAGGTATATTTGAGCCTTTCGTTTGTCTTCCATGCTCCCCTTAATTGAAGTTCTACTTGTTATTGTATGTCGCCTTAGTATTTTGCCTTTAAACCTGAGGGTCTGCCTAGAACCTTCTTCTTATCGGATAGGAGTCCTAAATTCCTCCGGGACTGATAGGAAGGGACGGGTAACAGCATGTGATCGGGGTCGAGACCAACCTTCGCTTTAATTACCTTCACGGGGCGGGAAAGGGTAGATATGGATATGATGACCGGTGCGCTAATGCCACGCGTAGCCCCTTTTCTAAGGAGTGATTACCGGGCATTGTACTGATGTGATCCATATTACAAACAAACCTAGGACACCCCTCTTTACATTTATGAACATGCTTAGATTATAATCCTTTTTAAAATCTCGCTGTCTTTCAAACATTTGTGTGTTTAAACTTAAATTCCCTACTATTTGAGTCATACTTGCTTATTTGCTAACTGTACAAACTCGCAAAAACTGTCTGGCCGGGAACCACACTAGTGGATCCTGAGGGGTGCCTAACACCTTCCCCTTAGGATAATTTCAAGCCCTTATCTATGGTTATCAAACATAGTTAGAAATGAACTATATAGGTGACCTAACGCACCTTAAAATCGATAGGTGGAGACTCTTTAAAAAGGCAAACCCCCTTTCCCAAAAGGAAAGAGTTGTCCCAACCAGAATGTCATAAACCCGATTCCCTCCGCGAGGAAAGGAAAAGGGGGCACGACACCAAGGTGACGTATAATGAATATGAGAATTGTTAATCAAGATTTAAAAGATTCTAAAGTTATAATATGACTACATATGATTTTTGTATATAAAATATAATTTTTGGAAAAAATCGGATTTATGTTGCGGAAAAACCGACTAAGCATTTGCCTTGTAACGAAGCTTTTTGAGCAATACAATTCGTGTGCTATATGAGGTCTTCTTGGGACATATTATATACCAAATTGAAGGTCTTGGAATGTAGTTTCCAACACTCTTAACCGTTCATTGATACGACGTCCGGATAAAAAGATATAAGCGTCTGAAGAAGGGCCAATGCTAGGGTGCCAAGCTAGCACCTCTTTGACTTTTCAAAAGTGGATATATGTATGACTTAAGTCTTATTTTTCTTCATTTTTCCATATACCACGAACAGAGAAGACCCATAAACTTATCCTTAAGCTCTCTACAAGGTTTTAAAAAGAATTAACATCTCGGGTACGAAATCAAGAAGAGATAACATTAGAACGATTTGTACGACGTAAGTATCATTATACCGCCTCTCTTTTTCTTTGTAGTTTCAGTTTTAGAAGGCACTTCATAGTTACGAAAACGCTAACTTTCTGTATTTAAGCTTTTGAAACTCAAGGAAGGTTGATAAATTTGGTTTCTAACAGTTAGGACTCACAGGTCGGTGATCGGAAGCCGTGAGTACGATTTAATCCACTTGTAGTGTACTGTTTTGTAGAACACTCGTTTGGCCTCTTGTGCTGCTGAGTTATGGAGTTTGGAAGGATAAAGGGCGTGGAGAAATACCACATGTGGTAGGATAGTGGGTTGGTCGCTCATCTTTGCAATTTCAAGCTAATTGATAGCTTGTCAATTGGGTGTGTTATAGTATATTTGGGTTTTTGTTGTATTAAAGGTCCCGAATTGTAGTTAGGTTGTTTTCGAGTTGCTGATGTGTTGTTGTCTCGCCTATAGTAGGCTTGAGGAAGAAGTAAAATCAGGGGAAATGTTGCCTGTTTTTGTTACAGATTAAGTACATTCGTTATATAAGTGAGAGAGCCATTCTTAGCTAGACAATAGATTCACTATCGTTGTTGCAGATTAAGGTGCAGTGAGCTGAGTTTAGCATTGTTATTAGATAAATTTCTATAAGGTATGTTAATGCTATCCCTTCTTTCTTGTTGGCATGATCCATAAGATAAAACGAAACGAGCAAACACACAACTTTCACAAATGGATATATTCTTGGAAGTACTAGGGTTGCCTATGTTCTTGATTCCCAATATGTCCTTTTATTATGTCGTCTGTTCATGGGTCTCAGAAAACACATAAGTGATAAAGTTTATTTCCTGCTATTAATCGAAGGCATGTTGATCTTATGACATCCCAAGAGGTCTTATTGACTTACTTCTTATGCAATGCATTCATTTATATATGTACATTGACCCATGACCTGATGGCATCATATACGCGTATATTAAATGTATATGGGGTATGGGTAAAGGTTACGGCATTATATAGGCACCACCACCTGATCAGGTTGTATACGTTGATGATTTCGCCCACCGAGGCCGAGATGATATGATGGGATGTCCTCAGAGGCTTGATGATGTTATGTACACATATACCTATGCATGATATGACATTTATACGTATATGCATGGCATTATAAATGTTTCATGATTCACAGAGTTATTCAGACTTACAGATTGAGTCCTTTACTCTATGTTTCTTTCATGTTTTTTATATACTGATTTTTATGCCTCACATACTCGGTACAATATTCTTACTAACGCCCCTATTGCCTGGGGGCCTGTGTTTCATGCCTGCAGGTTCAGGTTGACAGGCTGACGGTCCCCTTCTTAGGATCCTTGCTCGGCGAGAGTTGGTGTTCTCCATTTGAACCGGAGCTGCTATTGGGTTTTGGTACGATATTTTTGTATATATGGGTATGACGGGGCCCAGTCCCGTCCTTTATACAGTTGTACACTCTATTAGAGGTTTGTAGACAGTCATGTATAGTTGGATAGTATGCGGCCTTGTCGGCTTCTATTTTGATATATAGTTGTCTATAGCAGCCTTGTCAGCTCGCCCTACCATATACCGCATATATATATATATATATATATATATATTTTGGGCATGTTTTATTACGTATTTTATTCACATGATTCAGCAGTTTATTGATAGGTGTTATGCATGTCCTACCACTATTTCATGTTTATATCTTAGACGTATGCTTAGGGGTGTTGGACAGGTAGGACTCGGGCACTCGTCATGGCCCATCAGTTTGGGTCGTGACAACAACAAATATAAATACTGAATTAACTGAAATAGTACAAGTTCAAGGCTGACTAACATAAATAATAGTGTTGATACATAAAAAATCCCCCAGAACTGGTAAATAAAGAATCATGATCTCTAAAACAAAAGTACATGTCTGAAATACCAATAACAACATTTTCTTGAGGAAAAACAACAATACACAAAGGAAAAGTGACACCAAGGTTGCGGTCGAGATGCAGCTGTACCTCGTCTCTCCAGGATACTCAGCGACAAACCTCGGCTACTGGTTGCTCGGTTCAATCCCTAGGTCTGCACAATTTAGTGCAGATTGTAGTATGGGTACAACCGACCCCATATACTAAGTATTATAACTAACCTCAGCGAGGTAATTGAAGAAAGAATTATAATGATACTCGCTAATCACCTGTACAGTTCACGATTTCAACAAGTACAGAACAATAATATGATTAAGTCATGAATCACAGATAGAAACCACCTTGGTGCACACAATAACTTAATGTACTCCTTAGTCAATAATCCAGCATATAAAGAAGATATGCAAACAAATCAGGTAAACGACCAAGGTATTGCAAGTAAAGATGAAATGTAATAACCAAATCATACACTGGCCAGCCTTTCCTTAGAATTTTCGTAACCGTACCAAACCACTGATCAGTTTCCTCAAATCACGTGTACACAATTAAGAAGGAGCATGAGACGGTGATCCTAGGGGGGATGGATCCATATCCACACGATGCACGGACAACTCATGTGTTGTACGGACAACGCTAATAGTATCAACCGCATGGACAACTCACGTGCCAATAATATCAATTATCTCGGATCCGCATGGACAACTCACATTTTGCACAAACAACTCATGTGCCAATATCACAATCCACCCGACGTGGTCACAGCATCAATATCATAATCCACCCGGCGTGGTCATAAGCTTAGTATCACAATCCTCCCAGCGTGGTCGGAGGCTCAATATTATAATCCGTCCGGCATGGTCACTAGTTCAATATCACCATCCTCTTGGCGTGGTCGTAGGCTACCAGTCCCATCCATATCACATAGGAAGCAGATATACAAGAATACATGTACATGATTATTGAACATCAAATTTCATACTCCTGAACTAGCATGGGTGACATGCTAAGGTGTATGCATGAGCAACGTGTCATATCACAGCTCAATTGGATAAATACATCACGAAAGTAGAAATTTATCAGGTTCAGTCAGGAGATCAACCACTATGTAACCTAAAACATGGTATAGATAGCTCACAAAAGAAGTATAGATAGAAGAAACATCACAGCATGAAGCTTAACAATCAACTCATAGCATATCATAGCCTAAGCACAACCCCAAGCATGAATAGTTACCCCTTGCACGCACATGGGCTCAGCACACACATGTGTCTCATCGATAGAACGTAGCTATAAAATAAGTCAGGCAACTAGTGCCTCAACCAAGACAAATCAGTACTCTAAGTAGCTCTTTCCGCGTGAATCAACCTCCGGACGGCTCGAATGTAGCCAAAATAACTTAGTATCATCAATAAAAGCCATTGGAAACGATTCCAAAAAAATATAGCTTCGATCTTTAACTAGAATCAAAAAGCCAACCAAAAAATGTCAACCTCGGGACCATACCCCTGAACCTGACCAAACTCACAAATTCCGAATATCAATCCGATATCAGTCCAAATATATGTGATTCATCCAAATCCGACCTCCAATCGACTCTTAAATCAACAATTTATACTTTTGAAAAGTTCTTATTAAAATCCCCAATTTCTCCACTTAGATTCACGAATTAAATGCTAAAACCAAGGTTGGAATCATGAGTAATGAGAAATTCCGAGTCAAAAATACTTACCCCAATACAAATCGTAAAAATCCCCTTCAAAACTTCCCAAATCCGAGCTCCATAACTCAAAATGTGATAAAAATAACCAAAGCCCTCGAAATAGAGTGCTTAAATAATCTACCCATGCATATGCATAACAATAGCGAGGCCAATATCGCGATCCCAAAGAACAAAATCTCACTGGCTCAAAAATGCCATTCACGAACACAAAGTACTTCACGCGAACGTGAAGCTTCTCTAGACAGGCTTACGCGAATGCGACCAACCATACGGGATCGCGTAGGCAAAACTCCAGCCCATCCACAAGCCTCCACGAAAGTGACACCTGAGCGTGAATGCATATCAACACCTCCCAGAAGTCTACGAATGTTACAGTCTTACGCAACCGCGAAGAGTAAAACCTGTCTACCTAAAACTCTACTCTGCAATCGCAAACCCCTAACCGCAATTATGATGAACAAAACTAGACATCAGAAACCATCAAACCAAAACATAGTGAAATGGTGTGAAACCCAAAACACACTTGAGGCACCCCGAGACCCCGTCCAATCACATCAACCCATCCCAAAACATAAAGAGAACTTACTTGAGGCATCAAATCAAACAAAACAACCTCAAAATCACGAATCTCACCCCAATACTGTCATGCCCCAAGCTCGAGGAGCGCGACCGGCACTTAACCGAGTGAACCCGGCCGAGCAAGCCTGTTAGACACTTTCTACCCAACTCACATACGATCAAGAGAAGACATGATTTCATCAATTAGATAATAGGAGATCATACAAGTACATTACTAAGCCAATTCATTAGGTACATCATTGTTAAGTTGTAAAGGATTTTTATAGTGTTGTAGCGTAGCAAGAAGCCCCAAATCCTTGACATACACCTTACGAATTAGTGGAACAGGAATCCAAAGCACAATATTGTCCATTGACCTTCCCAACACCCATATACAACCCACATAAGGTCTACGGAGCCTCTAAGTAGATGCAAAAGAAATTCTACAAAAGTGCAGGCAACAAGGCCCCGAGTGTACCTCAAAATGTGATAAGAAGGTGAACATAAGATACAAAAGATATAGGACCCCGAAATAATGTGGGGCTCACCAAGTCAGCTGGAAAGAGGACACGCCACTAGCTTTCAACACTATCTGTTATGGAACCACCTACATCCATTTAAAGATGTAGTGCCCCCCGCAAAAGGGACGTTAGTACTGTCAAATAGTACTAGTACGTAGAGCTAAACATCAATTTAATAGAATGAACAGAACAATGAAACATAGAGAAAGCAGTCATGTTATACAATAAGAGCTTCAAAAAAATATGGAAAACGTCATGTAAGGATCATATAGTTCCGGTACAATTTCCATCTTATTAGGTTGATAATCTTAGTGCCATGTGCTACAATCCACCATACCATCGTGTTCTAACACGGTGTCCGATCTCGATCCGATTGGCTAGGTCATCTCATTTGAGACATCAACCATATCAACAATTTCAATCTATCAATCCAGCATATTTAGCACCATGTGTGCGGCATGATGTCCGATCACGGCCCGTTCAGCTAGGCCATCTCACTTGAGACATCATCCTTTCAATCGTTCATCTCAATTACCATTTCCTTCCCATCTTTCATTACATGGCACGAGTAGCCTTATTTATTAAATCGTTCTTGGCACTTGGCCGTATCTTACAATTCAAGTTTCCCTTTTTATACATTTAAATAACATTATCATCCACATCAGTAAGGCCTATCATATAAGGCATTGCACACATAAGGGAAAAGCTTGGAAAATCTTAATCAAACGGAGGCTCTTCATACAAATTAGCATAGCAAGCTTTATTCGATTCTTGACACAAATTCTTGACCTTTCTCAACACATATATTCCACATCTTAAACACATTATCAGATAGCATGACGACATGATAAACAGTTAGAACAATTATTGAACATGAATCTTTCAACACAACACATTAGGGCAAACGATCCTAGTATGATCAATTTAGGGACTTGCACCAATTACACGAACACCAGGGGTTCGATTCTAAGAAGAAGGGGGGTTAGCCATACATACCTCAATTGAGCTTTTCTTAATTCCTACAATGTTCTGGAATGTTCGCAACTTCAATCTATTATAGCAATGTAGCACAATTGAACCCATAATTAGGAAAATGATCATAATCCTAGCTCACTTGAGCATTTTATCAAACACTATGTGTTCACTAAGGTTTTATGGTCCTTTTATGGAAGATTACACCAACCCATTCCCCATCCTTCTTTATCTTTGATTTAAAATTCTCTATCTTTGATTTACAATTCCCCCGCATCTTCTAAGAACACATGCATGCAATGTAATCACCCTCATCCCCATGAAGTATCTCAGTAATGGCCAATTATAGCTATGTTTGGAATTAAGAGCTGGGGTGATGAAGTCTTACCTCTTAGGATGAAGACTTAGGTGCCTTACTTTAATATCTTCAAAGTTTTAAGTGATAATTGAAGAAAGATTTGATGAAGATTAGACCCTACCTCTAGGACTCCCTCTCTCTCACTCTAGAAATATCAGAAAATATGCTCAAAATGGTCTAAAATTGGCATTTTAACGGAATAGGGTCGGGTTTAAAAACAAGAAAATAGGATCCCTGACACAGATCTGCGATCGCATATGCGACCGCATAATGCTTTTGCGGTCCGCAAATGGGCCGCATAATTGGCCTCAACCCCTAGCATTTTTCTGCCTCGGTCTGCGACCAGTCTACAGTCCGCGGACCTGATCTGCAGCCGCATACTGCGCCGCAGAACTCCTACATACAAATCTCAAAGGCAAATATGCGATCAATGTTCGGCCCCCAAAATGGTTTTTTGATCGCATAATGGGCCGCAAAAATGGCATCAAAATTGGCCAAAAAGGCTGCCTCGCGATGCGGCCATTACGCGGCGCGCAAAGTGATTATGCGGCCGCAATGGCCGCAGAAATGCACACTTCTGCGAAACATTTTCCTTTATATTTTTAATGCACATTTCAATCTAAAAAGTCCAAACCGTGGTTCAACAATCTCTATCACATATTCCTCACTTGGCACCACGAAATTTCGGTTTTTAGGAAGAATTTTACGGGGCCTTACAAATTCAAGCCTATGGAACTAAACAAATTTCCGAATTCAAAACTTACGCCAAACAAGCCTAAAGAACTCGAAATGAAAACAAATTTTGCATACAAGTCCCAAAATGACACAACATACCTATTCTAACTCCCAGAAATAAATCTGATACCATCAAAGTCAACCCTCAGTCAAATCTATCAATCTTCCAAAGCTTCAACTTTTCAACTTTTGCCAAATAGGGACAAATCAACCTAGGGACCTCCAAATCTAAATTTGGACTTACGCCTAACTCCAAAATCACTATACGAAGCTATTGGAACCATAAAAACTCCATACCGGGGTCATCTACATAAAAATTAAACTCTGATCAACTCTTACAACTTAAGCTTCAAACCTAGGAACTAAGTGTTCCAATTCACTCCAAAACCTCCCCAAAACAAAACCAACCACCCCGGGAAGTGACGTAACCACAAATACACATGTTTAATGCATCAAACAGGGAAAACAGGGCTAAAATACTCAAAATGATCTGGTGGATCGTTACAATAGATGTGATGATAAAGTTTGTCATGCCTTTCAAATTGTCCAATTTGACAACAATACCATTGGCTACACCACGAGAATTTTGTGCCTTGACATTCACAGTCTTGACGCGGGAGTTTGTTGCAGCGAGCTTCAACTCTAGTCGTTTTGTTGCAGCCTTGGTAATGAAATTACGAGCCGGTCCAGTGTCCACCATTGCACGAGTGGGCTTGTTGTTGATGTTGAGATCCACGTACTTCTTGTTCTTCTTGGTAGGTTGGATAGCTTGATCAGTGATATCACCACATAATTCAATCATACCCAACTGTGTGGTATTTAAAATCTCTCCTTGTGGCTGCTCTTTCCGTTCACGCACCATAGCGCTAAGGCTCTTTAGGTTGAGATAATTCCTAATTGTGCGGCCCTCCGCATATATATAATCCCTTCTTCCCGGCATGCGCCTTCTTCTCAGCTTAGCCCTGACAACCACTCAACATTTTAGCATCTTGATTCTTGGATTGTTGTTGATGTTTCTCCTTGACTTTTCCTTTGATCTCCCTCACCTTTAGCATTTTAACCCCTTGACTCTTTACCTTTGCCTTTGTCGTGTTGGTCGTACCTGAAATCCATCAAAGATTCGGCCTCCACTATGACATGGTCTATATCCACGACCTATCGGTATTTTACTCCTATGTAGCCCAATCCTGAATCCTGTCCACGAAGTGAAACAACAAGTCATTGCTGCATAAGGGTGGTGAACTCATTGACATAGACACATATGCTCCATGTTTTCTTCAACTCCTTAAGCTTGTGCCTTGCCTCGTACAAGACATTATTTGCGAAGAATTATCGCTTGAACTCGGTCATGAACCGATCCCATGTGGTATTGGTGCATAGACCTTTCTCGAGCTCGGCCACCTTCCTTCTCCACTATAGTATGGCAATCTCTGAGAAGTACAACACTGTAGTTGACTTTTGGCCTCATCGGCCCTCACTCTATCGTGCTTGAATTAGTTATCCAAGTTCCAAAGGTAGTTCTCCACTTCTTGTGAGTTACGAACACCTTTTAACATTGGTGGCTTGGGAGCCTCGATCTTAACCTCCCTCGTCATAACAACATTATTGGCTGCTTTGTTCATGTCAGCATCAACCTGCTCCTCCAGTTCCTCCATCTTAGCCTTCATAGCATCGATAGTGCTCAGCACCTCCATGAATCTACACTCCAAATTAGTGATGATTTTCTCTTTAGGTTGGGATAATTCCTAAAGCCATGCAGCCCTCAGTATATATAGCATCCCTTCTTCCCTACATGCACCTTCTTCTTGGCTTAGCCCTAAAAACCACTCAACTTTTTAGCATTTTGAGTCTTGGAATGTTGTTGATGCATTTCCTTCACTTCGCCACTGTCTCCCTCACCTTTATCATTTTAACCCCTTGACTCTTTAACTTTGCCTTTGTCATGTTTTTCATACCTTAAATCCATCAAAGATTTGGCCTCCACTATGACTTTGTCTATATCCACAACCTATCGGTATTTTTACTCCTGCTTAGCCCAATTTTGCATCATGTCCATGAAGTGAAAAAACAAGTCATTGCTAGTGAGGTTGGGAATTTTGAGCATAAAAGTGGTGAACTCCTTGACATAGTCACGTATGCTCCATGTTTGCTTCAACTCCCTAAGCTTGTGCCTTGACTCATACAAGACATTATTTGGGAGGAATTGTTGCTTAAACTCGGTCTTGAACTGATCCCATGTGCTAATGCTGCATAGACCTTTCTCGAGATCGGCCACCTTCCTTCTCCACTATTGTATGGCAATCTCTGAGAGGTACAACACAATAGTGTTGATCTTGGCCTCATCGTCCCTCACTCTATCATACTGGAAGTATTTCTCTATTTTCCAAAGGGAGTTCTCCACTTCTTGTGCGTTATGGACACCTTTTAACATTGGTTGATTGGTAGCCTCGATCTTAGCCTCCCTCGTCATAACAACATTATTGGCTGCTTTGGTGATGCTAGCAACAACCTACTCCACCAGTTCCCCCATCTTAGCCTTCATAGCATTGATAGTGCTCAGTGCCTCCATGAATCTACTCTCCAAAGTAGTGATGACTTGCCTTAGCTCCATCTCAGCCTTACTCCTCTCCAAATCATTTCGGATGCTCTCAATCTCTTTAAGAGTATGCCTCTCAAGAACACTAAGGGTGGCTTCCCCCTTCCTTAAGAGTTGGTCAAAGATCTCCATGGCTTTTATCTCAACATTCACCTTCATAACCCTATTTTTACTGAGCGAGACATACTCGGGCAAGACCTCTACTTTGTCCTCGATTGCCTTAGTAGCATATGGTTCTTGGGACGTAAGCCCTTCATTTGACACAACCTCGGATGATACCTCTTAGCTCTTTTTAGCAGCATTTCTTTTTTTATTAAAACCCTTTTTGCCAGTGGCATCCTGGGTGACATTGGTTTGGAAGCCAGCAGCATTGATTTCTCCATCGTTCGCCATTTTCTTAGTTGCAACATTTGCTCTGATACCATGTTGTCACATCATTCATCTTGAGACACTTGACAATTTGCTCACATGATTGTGCAACTTTCTCACGATCTTTCTAGGCCAAGTCGGCCTAAAATACTACACTCAAGATCGCTAAAGGAATTCATGATAAGAAAGATAAGAGAATATTGTCAAAAGAAGCTTTTGTATTATAGAGAACTTAATTGTTTTGCTTGATGAGTTACAAAGGAATGGCCTCCTTTATATACTAGTATCCTAAGGGCTAGTGAGTAAATAATAATTATTGTACAAGTCCCTTATTATTTACATATAAGTCACCACTCTAGAATCCACTACTTAGCTAGAATCATCCAAGGACTTTCGGAGCAAATCCATAGGGTTCTAGGGTCTTCAAAGGGAAATCTCCATATTTCTCCAGAATATTACCTCAAGTGCTAGACTCCTTCTTAAGTAAGCTTTCCACATAGCAACAATATGTGCCAAATGGCATCTATGTGGCATGATGATATGCCGAGTCACTATATTAAACCAATATTTTGCATCCTGCAAGCCCAAACTCGCTTTGCACGTACATAACTCAAAGTTTATTCGCAATAATTGTTGCATTATTGTAATGACTGGTCGAGTTTTTTTTAGTCCTAGCATGTCGTTTGGCAGTTTGAGACCTTGAGTAGCTTCACTATATGTATTAGGACTTGCACGTGTAGTCGGTTTTGATTTCGAGAAGTTCGGAGTCGTTTTGGAAGAATAATTCTCAATTCAAAAGCTTTAAGTCGGAAGAGTTGGCTAGGGTTTGAATTTTGAGTAAACAACCTCCGAATTGGGATTTGAAGGTTCCCATAGATTCGTAAAGTGATTTTTGACTTGGGCATATATCCGGTGGAGTATAAGATGGTACGGGAGCGATATGGCGCTTATTGTTGGAAGTTCACTTTGGAGATTTTTGTATTTACTAAGTTTGACATAGAGTGGACTATGTGTTATCGAACTCCTGCGGTATTCTAGGACCTTGGATAGGTCCTTGGCCCCATTCACAAATATACGTATGAGTTATGAAATTCAAGAAACTTTCGTACGAATACGCACAACACCGGAGAAATTCGTAAAAGGAAGTATAATTTCAACGACTAACCAACTAGCACGTCAAGTATCTAAAATAGCAAGGTTCAATACTCTATACAAATCTTGTTCCAGGGTAAAGATAATAATTAAGGCATGTAAACAAGCAAGACTAACTCAAATAATACAATTAAAGCATGGCATGAGTCTAAGTATCCGGACATCATCAGAAATTCTAGCAAATGCACGGATACTCGTCACCTTATACGTGTGTAGCTCCCATAACACGTAGAATATAACAAGTATAACACCTACGGAGTAAATTCCCCTCACAAGGTTAGACAAAAGACTTACCTTGCTCCGAAGTCCGATAACCGGCTCCAATGGCTCTCTAGCACATCAAACCAAAGCCAAACGATCTGAAACTAGTCAAAAGAATGTGTAAAGCAATCAAGATATACTCAAAAAGACTCATAATTTAACAGAAACACCGATTCAACCCTGAAGTCGCAACAGACCGTCATCTCCGATAACCGCTTCTTAGGTACCTCTTCGCAACACCGTACCCCCAAAGGCAGACAAATGAAGACCATCATAATGATGATCCTTAATATGCCCAAAGGAGGATGTTGACACCACAACACAAACAAGAATTCCACCAAGATCAGAGATATTAAATTTCGCTACTCCGTCATCCAAAGCCTGAACATCCATAGCCCAATTGTCTCTCCTGCGCTAGAATACTAACTCTTTCAGTCAAGGACCAAATAATCCTCCTCTTGAATTCACTGCCGCAATCAATAAGTAAACCCCTACCATTCACACCAACACAGCGAGAGAAAAAATGCGAGAAAAATCACTATACACCTGTATAGCCTTAAACCCATGGGGAACACCAACACTGGACTAAAACGGCTGAACACCCTTCCACGAGGCAATAATAGTAGTTTGCACCCATAACGCAGGGAATAATATCCTGCACCACACCTGTAGCAATGCCACAAATCCTCAATTCTCAACTGATAGCAAGTGCACAACATCATGTTCGAATGAGTAGGAAGGAACTGAAGACATAAGCTTCAACAAATCAAGTCACACGACAAGGAATCAAGAAATGGAAATTCTCCTAATAGCCCGGTAGCCTTTCGAAGATAAGTAAAGGCGTCTCTGTACCGATCAGCAAGACTCTACTAGGTTTGTTCATGACTTTTGAGACCTAAATGAACCTAGTGCCCCGAAACAAAGCTATCACGACCCAAATCCCATAATAGGTTGTGATGGCATCCGGCGATGTTGTTAGGAAAGCCAACGCATGAACCTCCAAATTAATTATCCATTTTAACTTTTAAAATTAGGAATTTCACTAAATAAATTGAATTAAATCTAGAACTCATAGAAACATACGTTATTCTTTACCAAATTAGCGATCTTGAACAATACATAAAATGAAGTGATAATAATATTAGGTACAACTGTGAACATCCATTAGAAACCCCCAAAACCCGATGTCACAAGTGCATGAGCATCTACTAGAATACACAATACTACTACAACAACTAACTAGAATAGAAAATAGATAGAATACAATAAATGAATAGGATGGGGACCCTGTGTGCTGCGGACCGTAACATAGAGGGCAGCTCACCACAAAGTCTCCTCAGAAATTATGTCTATGCACCCAGATGACCACCAAATGTACCTGTCTCAGTACTTGAACAAATAGTGCAAAAGTATAGTATGAGTTCGTAAATCAACACGTATCCAGTAAGTATCTAGCCCAACCTCAAAGAAGTAGTAATGAAGGGTCGACATCGACACTTACTAGTGGTCAACTAATCAATAACAATGAAATTAGACAGGTATGAAGCTTAGTAAGTGATAACAACAAAACAGATGTATGTGTATAACATGAACCTCAACAGAAGAAAAAATACTAAGTCCTAAAAAAATCGGATACTACCTCAAATGTGGTACATGAGTATTAATACCAAATAAAATATCTCATCTCAAGTCAAAGCGACTCATAGGTAAGCAGACTCTCTATCGAATATCACGCACGATTCTACCGAGGCGAATGGCCCGATCCCATAAGAGTGGCAGTACTGTAATGACCCGATCGGTTTTTTTTAAGTATTTTAGCCCTGATCCACTATTTATTTCCTCCTATATGTTACATTGTGGTAATGTCACTTGCCAGGGGTGTTTGGTTTTGGCTTCGGGTGAGTTTCGGAGATAGAATGGGACATATAGTCCCTAAGTTGGAACTTTAAGTTGAAAGATTTGACTGTAGTTTGACTTTTGTGTAGACGACACTGGAATGGGGCTTTTATGGTTCTAATAGCTCCACATGGTGATTTTAGACTTAGGAGCGTGTCCGGATGTTTATTTGGAGGTCTGTAGGTCGTTTCGCCAAGAAATGGCAAAAATTAGAAAGTTGAAGGTTTGGAAGGTTGGAAAGTTTGACCAGGAGTTGACTTTATAGGTATCGGGGTCGGATTTCAATTCTAGAAGTTGGAATAGGTCTATCATGTCATTTATGACTTGTGTGCAACATTTGACGTCAATCGGAGTTGTTTTGGTATGAATCGGCATTAGTTTTTGGAATTCGGAAGTTCATAGTTTCATAGACTTGAATTGGGTTGCGATCCGTAGAATCAATGTTGTTTGATGTGATTTTTTTGCTCTATTAGACCTGTTATATGTTTCTTAACTTGTTGATATATTTGGACAGGGTCTCGGGGGCCCCAGGTGTGATTCGGATTGAGCGCAGGCACATCAGACGCAACGGTAATATCCTCAGAAATATACACGTAACAAGATCACTATCAATCGGACCATCAGACACTGAATATATCTCCAGCTAAGACATATGCTACTCTCATTTGCTACACGCTTCTTGCATGAGGCTAATCCCTGCCTCCCTATTTGCATGAGGCTAATCCCTGCCTCCATACTTGCATGAGGCTAATCCTTGCCTCCCTACTTGCATGAGGCTAATCCTTGCCTCCCTACCTGCATAAGGCTAATCCTTGCCTCCTTTACATGCATGAGGCTAATCCTTGCCTCCCTACCTGCATGAGGCTAATCCTTGCCTCCTCTACTTGCGTATGGCTAATCCTTGACTCCCTACCTGCATGAGGCTAATCCTTGCCTCCACAACTTGCATGAGGCTAATCCCTGCCTCCCTACTTGCATGAGGCTAATCCCTGCCTCCATACTTTCATGAGGCCAATCCTTGCCTCCCTATTTGCATGAGGCTAATCCTTGCCTCCCTATTTGCATGAGGCTAATCCCTGCCTCCCTATTCGCATGAGGCTAATCCCTGCCGCCCTATTCGCATGAGGCTAATCCCTGCCTCCACATCTGCATGAGGCTAATCCCTGCCTCCATGTTCGCATGGGACTAAGCACTGTCCCTTTTCGCACAAATATTACTCTATTTCTAGTACTATCTATTTGCTCTTCTGTCGGGCTAAGCTCTGCCCTCCATTTCACAAGACTAAGCCTTGTCATGTTAACATCATGTTATTGCATATCATGGGCTGAAATATCGCCAATCTATCCAAAGGCGTCATAGTCTAAAAGGCATCATCCTCATAGCCGGAAGACACCATGCCATGGCCTGAGGATCCCTCAAATTTGCATATCATTATTCAAAGGCGTCATGGTTCGGAGGCACCATTTGTCATGGCCCGAGAACATCATTTCATGGCCTGCGAATCCCTCACTAAACAATTCATGGCCCAGGACGTCATGGTCCAAGGACGTCATCTTTAACCGTCCAAAAACAACCTTCATGGTCCAAAAGGGAATCTGCATCATGTTTTAATTTTCACAAGTACATGTTCGTAGCATCTTTTATCTGTAGGTGACCAGTAAGAAACCTCCATCCTAGCAGGAGCGATCTAGCTCCAGTTCCTTCAACTGTTTCGGACCTTAACCGCTCACCATAGCCGCTTCCGCATCTCGTGCTCGTTCTTGCAATAACTTCGTTGGTATATTCCGCCGATGAACCCAGAACTACACATGGCCTGGTTCCCGTAAAACCAGGGATATGTAGGCAACTCGAAGACCAGAGTCTAGCCTCTATCTTTCAAAAACATCCCGCCCGATCAAAATTGGCCATCATTTCTTTACCCGAAAACTCTTTCATCCTTCCCGGGTAAAGAGGGGCAGTTGTTGATACCCAATTTTTTCCTATATATTTTTAATACACATATATACTTTCAAAATAGCATACATGCATATAGAAGCATGCATAAGTTTTTTTATATAATTTTTCTCTAATTTTAAAAGCTTTGAATTGATTAATTTCCTCCCCTTTTACTTATAAAATTTCCAATAATTATCCTTCAAATTATCTATTGGTAATTTAGCCATCTAAATTCTATATTTATGCCAAAATATTGCTTAAATATTTCTTAGTGCATATTTTATAATTGCTTTTACATTTTTAAAGCCAATTTGCATATTTGCAATACTAGCATTATTAATGCATAATTACGTTGTTAATGCGTAAAATGGTCTTTTGTATTTTTAAAATATTAAACAACTATTTTTAATCATTTTCGGTACACGAATTATTTTTTAGAAATCATTTTATTATTTTTATAAATTGTATAGTGCTGAAAATGGCTATTTAAAACCTTAGCCTAATTTCATTTCAATTCCAGCCTAAATTCAACCCAATACAATCCCAATACCCAGCCCAATTTCTGATCAAATTACCCGACCCAGGCCCCCTTAATCTTGGCCTTTGATCTCCGAGATCAACGGCCCAGATTCACCATTTCCTAATTAAACTAGAGTATACCCCCCCCCCAAACCTAATTCATTTCAACACCTCCCCCGCTACCCTAAAATCCTCTCTGCTCTCAAAACACTCTTAACCTAAACCCTAATCTTCGAACGCCGACCTCCCATCTCCGGCCATCTCCGGTGACCTCTCATCATCTCTCAGGCCTCCAATGGCTTCTCTCATGTCATTCTTGCCTTCTATATAGGGTTCATCTCCTGCCTGTTCCTGGCTATTCCAGTGTGATTTCAAGCGAAATCATTCTATAATTGCTACGATCTATGAGTTTCTAAACAGGTTTCTTCATCTCTGTACGGGTCTCTTCGAAACCCTAATTTCTTTTCTATACCTCCTAGATCTGTACAGATCTACGACGCTTTGAGTTTGTTTCTTGAGTGTTTTGCAATAGCCTTAAGATTCTTTACAAGAATCATTTGATTTCAAATGATTTCTTCACTTTTCTAAAACTAGGGTTTTTGGCATTTTTTTTAAAACTTTGTTCAAATGATTCTTTGTGTTTAAACTTCTATTTCTTACACATTTTGACTGATTCTATGAGTCTACTACAACCTTCACTCGCCTATGCTGAAAGCCCTAATTTTTAGGGTTCTTCGTTTAGTTTGTGTTTTAGTGTGACTGACCGGTTCTTGTTTTGAGTTTTTTTTGTGATTTCTTGTGACTTTCTTGCCTTGATATGCTTCTATTGAGTTCCTTAGTCTAAACTTTCACTGATTCTATGTGCTTGTGTTCATCTTGACTGATCACATCAAGACCTGTATCTTTCTTATTGAATCAGTATTGTGTAACTTTTATTTTGCTAGAGTTGTGTGTCGATTCCGTGTTGTCCATGTTTTACCTTATTTATATGATAAACAGGCTGACTGTTTTCATGACCTTCTCTTTGATTGAGCTATGTAATATTCTGAATTCCTTATTTCTTGGGTTAATTTGAACACTTTCCCTTAAACCTTCGATTCTTACCTTTCTACTCGAGTTGATTGATTTGCTTGCCTTAATTAACTTTACCTTACCATGTCTGCATTGTTACTTGATTCTTACTGATTATTTCCTTAACTAGAATTTTCTGAACCTAGCCCTAATTACATGTTCTATACTTGCACTGTTTGAAGGCTTGTCTTGTTTGTTATACTCCAGCTATGTATGATTTCTTTCCTTATTTATCACCTACACTTTACCGTTTGAATTAATTCCCTTAATTAAGGAAGGACTCGAACTGATTCTACTCTGAGTTCTATAATTACCGAAAATTTGATTCTTACCTTATTTACCTAGCTTTCAAACTACTATATATATTGCTCTCTTCTACAGTCTAAGGACAATGAGTTGACATCTCTCATACACTCAAAAGCTCTTCTACTCTCTTTGTTACTTACTATTGTTACTAAATTAGCCGGCTGCGAGCCAAGGCTAATTATTGCACTCTCCTGTTCTCTACCTTCCGTTTATTCTCTTTATTGGTATGTTCTGATTTTAAGTTCAAGCTCTCAAACCAATGTGTTTCATACTGCTTCAGTTCATCATATTCCTAATCTGTTTCTATCTGTTGTTTGTTGTTCAACTTGTAATTCACCTATTACTTCCCCTAGTTATGTCTTATGATTTCTAGGATCAGCATGTCTTATGAACTTGTAGTCTGTTTGAATTTGACTCTACCCTGTTTTTGAATGTTGGTTTACTTGCTGTTTAGTCTCTAGTATGAGCCTTTCTTTGCAAAGCAATGTTGTTACCCTAAGTTTTTTGATTTTATGTTGGTTCTGAAACTCTTACTGTGTTGTATCATTAGCTATCCCTAACCCCATGAACCCCCTAAAGCACCTCTGATTCTATAACTATGTTCTAATTGGCACCCCTGGATCCATGTATTACTGTTTGCACTATTAGCTACCCCCTTAATTGCAAAGACTTCTGTTTATTTGTCTTGTGTATTCCCACCCCCAATTACCCCTGTGTAAAGGTTTGTTATTTGAGTGTTGCTGAACCTGCTTTGGCTCTATGTTTGATCTGTTGTTTGTGTGATTATACAACTCTTGTCAAAAACTGTTTTGCTGAATAATTCTCCTGTTTATAAAACTACTTCAACTGAGTCTTTTCAAATACTGCTTTCCTATTAAAACCTTTTCAAAACTATGTCAAGTACTCTCACTCTACTCTTACGCCCTTGTCACACCTCCTTTTTTACCACCCCGAGGGGGTATATGGGAGTTTTTCCAATTAAAGTGACATTATTCGAAATGGGATTATTTCATTTATCAGAGTCGCCACTTGGAATAAATTATTTTGGTGTCCCAAGTCACCAGTTTATTTTAAATCCCAAATCGAGGAAGTTTCGACTTTATCTAAAAGTCTGCGAACCAAAAATTCTATGTAAGAAATTCTGTTAACCCGGGAGAAGGTGTTAGGCATTCCCGGGTTCCGTTGTTCTAGCACGGTCGCTTTGTGATATATACTTGGCTTAAAATGTCTAATTACTTATTTTAGAACCTATGTGCATTTACCTTTTTACCGTTTTTAATTGCTTGATTATTCGTAATTAAAGAATTGAGTTACGCGTACGTATACTCTTTCCTTTAGCGCGTCAAAAACCATATCACGCGAACGTGTCCACAATTAATAACACTTTGTTTATTTTATTAAGAAAAGTTTGGTTGAAGTTGCGCGAACGCATCCCTCGAGTCTCTTTTTAGAATTAAATTCGTAATTATGTTACGCGAACGTATACATAATCACAATACTAGTCTAAATCGAGCCTAAAGCAAACTACAATTATTTAAGATTATTTAATACTAAGTTAATATTAATGATACTAAGATGAGGGCCATGTATGATTTTAGTTATGATGGCACACCTCAATTGATTTTAAAAGGAATTACACTTAATTAGGCCTAAGGACATTTTTATTTACAACTAACTTGGACTTAGTGTATATAACCATATATACTGATCTCTTTTTTTTTTAAAAAGGTTCAGGCCAACAGCAGCCCTATTGCTTAATTAGTAATGAGTCAGTTTACTTCGAGGTTGTGCTGGGCTCAGAATCCGGCCCAGAAGTGAACGAATTCAAGGGCCTCGACAAGCCCTGATTTCTTACCCAAAAGCTGGCTCACATTGAGCTTATTAGGCGGGCCCAGTTGCCACCGTTTAATAGCTGGGCCTATCTACCCTTTTTACATACTAACACTGGCCAAGTTTGTACATTCACACAAATAAATCTTAATCTGCTTTTAAATAAAAGAAACCAGTATTCAGAACCCAACGCAATTCTAATTTGAAGATCAGTCACATGAGTAAACAAAGACAAGCACATATACTGTTATTTATCATGGAAGCATATAATAAAGAAAGAAAATATTCAAGTCGTTGGGCTTAGCGCCTAGGCTCGTTCACTTAGACTCAGACTTGCTCAGGTAATCCCCACATTAGGCCTTATTGCAAGTCTAGCCTAACTTGTATGAATATGCGACAATAAACTATGTTTATTACAAAGAAACTATACTATTGAAAACCTACTAATAATCAAACTTAATTTGAAACCAGAAAGTCTTAACAGTCTATTTCCAATACTGAAAGTCCATGAGTTTGCACATATTCCTAAGTGCAACTAACTCTAAAAGGAAAAGGAAGAAAAAATTTTAAAGTAAAAAAAATGTTCTCCTAACTCCAGGTTTTTTTTTCTGCTACCAGATTCCTCAAACAGGGCTTTAGACTTGTGAGAAATCAGCTATAGAGTTGTTTCTCACAAGTCAGTATTTCGACTTCCAGCCTTGAAATTGCTTGACCTTGTAGTCACTCACATACAAAACAACCAAGGTAAAACAGGTTTCAGCACTTAGTGAGATTCATTAATTAGCATGCTTTTAAAAACTAACTAACAAACAATCAGAGGGAGGGAGAGAGAAAGTTGTTTCAGCACTTAGATGTCCATTTTAAGCAAAACAAATCCACCACATCTATACTAAAAGTAAGCAAGTATTACATGGAAGACTCATTCAGCATACACACTTGGTTGTAATATTCATTGATGCTATATAACTTCAAAAATAGATTAACATAAGAAGAGGTGGGGATTAATAACTTCAAAACAGAATTTACAATCAGCCCTATAGTTTATGAGAATCTGGGCAGATTTAAGAACATCTTCATGCTACTGAAGTTCATACAAGACACAAGAAAACTGATAAAGAAAATGAACACACACTAGTTTCTACCATTGAATCATGCAGTCATACACACAGAGACATGAAGAAATTCAGATTTGAGCAAATAGATTCATTTTATAACAAGGGTGTGATTACATACCTAGAAATGATCCAAAAAGAAGACCAAATAAAGGTCAATAAACTGGCTGAACTTCAAGAAGAAATGAGCAACAGCAACAGCAACCAAATAGACCAGGTAATCAGACCAGCTCCCATACCAACTTTTAAAACCAGAAATTTCAGCTAAAGAAACCAGGAAAGATCCTCTACTTCAAATCATGTTTTTCAGCTTGTAAAAAACCAAGAATGAGAAGTTTTGAGTGTTTTTTCTAAAGCTTCTGAAATCTGAACCCTTCAGAGAAAAGGGAACTTTTATGCAATGAAATGATGCTGAAGTATATGTGAACGAATGAGGGAATGTTCCCTTTTATAGAATGCACAAAAAGGCATCAAAAACGCATATTCTAACCTAATTTTTTTGAAAATCAGAATAGTACAGCATCTTTTACAGCTATCTGTCCTTTTCCATATCCAATATCAGCATATTAGGCTAAGGATAGGGACAGCTGTGAAAAGTCTAGAAGGTTCTGATATTAGCCTATGTGAAAGTCCATTTTTACCCCTCTAATGACTGCCTATTTCAACTTTTTCCTAAGTTCTGATAATTCAATTAGGTCCCTATAGGTTTCTATTGGTTTACAAATCATGTCAAAACATAATTAGAAAAAAAATAAAAGATGCAAAAAATGCTAACAGAAATAAAAGTAAGAGACCTGATGCAATTTGAACTGAAATTAACCTAAGTATTGATAAAATGCTGTTTTAGCTAGTTAACTACAGCAATCAAACTAATATTTACCAGAAAACCATAAAGAAATCCTATAAGCTAAACTAATCAGGTATATGAATCAAAACAGACTAGTTAACTCAATTAAACATGAAGTCTAATTTCAGAAATAGTAGAAGGGAACATTTAAACAAAGCAGAAGCAGGGTAATCAATCCATCAAAAACCCTAATTAGGCTTAAACTTATGCAAATTGAAATAAAAGCTTAACAAGCTCTGATTAACCTAATAAACCAAAACAAATAATCAACTAAACATGTGAACAAAGAAAAGAAGACCTAAAACTATAAACCTAAACATGCGGCCATGAACATGCAAAGACGACAAAACAAACAGAAAAAAGGACAGAGAATTTTACCTAAACTTAATCTTCTAATCACAGGATCGACCTCGGATTTTGACCAAAGTTTCTGGGGTAGAATGAACTTTTAGACGACCATCAATCCACTGCCTTATCAAGAGCAATGGACTCATGGAAGTCTTGGGTTCAAAAACCCCAAAAATTGCCAGAAAATCGAAGGATTAGGGTTCCGGAATCTTAGATTTAAAATTCGAGAAAAATGAGGCCGATTCGGAGGGGGCTAATGGTGGTTTAGGGTTCAGAGGGGTGCCAAGATTATGGGGTGTGAATTTGGTGGGATTTGGGTGACTTAGGGTTTTGAGTTATTCGATCCAAGATTCGAATCTTTTGGCAGGGATTCGAAGAAAACTAATTGGGGATTCAGAATGGGGAGAGAATGGGGATTTCGGGTTGTAAATTTGGAGTGGATTGAAGGTGGTCCGCCGCCGTGAGGCGATTTCCGGCCGGCGGACCACGGCGGAGACGGTGAGGTATTTTTAGGGCGGCTAGGGTTTGTTCTGAGAGAGAGGAGAGACTGAGTGAGGGGCCTTTTGGGGGGTAGGGGGTCTCGTTCAGACAGTTAAGTACTTAGGGGTGCTTAGTTCCGGGTCGTTGGATCAACAAGATCCAACGGCTGTGATGAAATTAGGATGAACGGGGTTGTTTGGGGACGGGGGAGACCTGGACCCGGTGAAACAAATTTGGGCCTGGGTTTGGGTAGTTATTTGGACGGGTTTGGCATTAAAATGGCCCAAGTTCCGAATTTAAAAACCCATTCCAGTTAAATCCTTATTTTCCTTTTCTTTTCTTTTCCTTCTTTTCTCTTTTTTTCAATTAAAAATCCTAAATTAATCTAAATTGCGAAATTAAACTAATACCTAATTACAATAATTATAAAAATCATTTAATCCTAAGTTAAAAGAGAAAAATCAATAATCTAAAAAATGTAAAAATGTAAAATGGACCATTTTTCTGATTTTCATCTTAATAAAACAAATAATTAACCAATTAATCCTAAAAAATGTAAAAATAAAACCTAAATGCAATGCATGGTATTTTTGGTATTTTTCATGATTTTAAAATTAAATGTGCACAAAAATGCAAACGATTAATAAAATTCTACAAAAACTCCTAAAAATGGCGAATAATTAAGAAAAAATCTATTTTGTTGGATTTTATAGGAGTAGTTCGTATAGGGAAAAAATCACATGCTCACAGCCCTTAAGTTCTGCCCCTCCAGCGTATGACTACCTTGGGATCCCTATGAGATCCCTCTGAACTCTAATGCACTGGAGCTGGCTCTTCCACACTGCACTTACTCAGTTCTGGTTATAGAGTCTAGGTGTGAGCACTGCCCGGGATCCTTGAGATCCTTAGGGAACTCTGACGCACCTAGACAATGATATTGTCTATGGAATTTGGCATTTGAGGCTGTTGGAGGCTTGGGGAAGTCATTTGGGCCTGCTTCAGGCACCATATAGTTAACTTCTTCTTTTCTTTGTTATTTATGTAATTTATTCAGCTGGTCTGTAATAATTATTTGTAAACGACATTGGGGTGATTAGTGAAAAGGGGTGGGTAGTTACATATCTGTGGGGTAACTCGGGTAGATATCATGCCTATAGGCTTGTATTAATGCTTGCTGTGTTTGCTTCACTTTCACAACATTAGAGACCATGTCTATAGGGTCAAAATAACTTCATAAGTAGATATCATGCCTATAGAGTGTAAAGTGATTGAGTTCAACTTCTGTTACTGCATGTACTTGCATTCGTCTCACTAGAAATCATGCCTATAAGTTCTAACATCAGCTCTTAACAATTAGATACCATGTCTATAGGAATTAAAAATTAGAAATTCTGCTCATAGAACTTAAAATCAACTTAGTTTAAACAAGTCGGCCTAATTTGTGTTAGTTCGCTTTGAAATTGGCCTAAACAATTGTCTGTTTCTTTAAATGAATTTCTTTTTTTCAAACACTGCCTTAATTTACTATCACTAGACAGCATGCCTATAGGAACTCAAGAATCCGTTTTAAAAACTGTTCACTGTTCTACTACATCAACGTAGTTATCATGCTCTTAGAACGTCACTATTCTGCGTTTAGGCAAGCCTATAGGGCGATTTTTAAATTCTGCAACTCTAAAGCCGTTTTACTACTTAAAGCTGTCCAGATTTAACAGCTTTAATCAGTAGGCAAGTTAAATAAGATCTTTCACATATTGTCCTAATTCAACACTATATAACCCCTGCTCACCTAGATATCATGTTCTAGGATTTTTCTCTTAAATATTTGAATGATGTTTGAAGACGTGCATTTATTTGTCATGTTTGAGGAGGTAACTGTGAGCCTATAACTTGTTCCTTTAAATGCAGTCCTAACTGTTCTTGATTGTCGCCTAGATTTTTATCCTTTAAAACCTTAGGAAATTCTAGAGTTGTCCGAAGAATAGAGGTCCTAAAATACCTCCAGGGCCACGAGGAAGGGACGGGTTGTGCATGCATAGGACATTTTCAAGGTTACTAGAACGCTTTAGGATATGACCAAGGGGAGGGACTTGGGTAGAACGGGATATGATGACTACGCGTTAATGTCACGTGTAGCCCCTCATTGAGGAGTGTTTACCGGGCATTGCATGGGGTGATCCTGTAGGCTAACCAACCTAGGACCCCTCCTTCCCAAATTCCCTTTGTCTAAAACTTTACTCTTTTTTTATATGTACACAACTTGTTCAAAGTCTTTGTCTTATTATTTGAGTCATACAATGTCCAACATGCTTTATTTGCAATTATGTGTTTCAGCTACTTATTTGTTAAAGGACTAATTCATAAGTATAAGTTTGGCCGGGACCCACCGTGTGGACCGAGAGGGGTGCCTAACACCTTCCCCTCAAGGTTATTTCAAGCCCTTACCCTAAAATCTCTGGTAATGCAAATTAGTCTAAGAGTTAATCGCTCTAGGTGCCCTAACGCACCATAATCCGTTAGGTGGCGACTCTTCAAATACCCAAATCCCAAAAGGAAACGAGTTATCACCCCCATGAACGTCGAAACACGGACCTTTCTCCGCGGGGAGGAAAAGAGGGGGCGCGACAGCGAGTGGTGAAGCACAGAAGAGGAGTGGGCAGCCTAGGTCTGGGCTCGCAGGTGCGAATACCTGGGCGCAGGTGTGCCTCTGCAGGCGCGGACTTGCCTTCGCAGAAGCAGAATTTTGAGGAAGCATGGCTGGACCGCAGGTATGGTCTCATTCTCTGCAGAAGCGGGCTCACAGGTGCTAGCCATTGTCCACAGAAGAGGAACCTCAGAATTTAAGTGGGAACCGCACCTGTGATGGATTTTTCGCAGGTGCGGCATCGCAGATGCGACAAAGTGACCACAGGTGCGGAATCACTGGACAGAAAGATGAAGGTGCATGAGAAGAATTACCATATCCATGACCTTGAGTTAGCAGCTATTATTTATTCCTTGAAGATTTGGCGACATTATTTGTATGGTGTCCCTTGTGAGGTCTATACCGACCACCCGAGTCTACAGCATCTACTAAAATAGAAGGATCTTAACTTGCGGCAGTGGAGATGGTTAGAGTTTATTAAGGACTATGACCATTCTATATCATCCCGGGAAGGCTAATATTGTGGCCGATGCCTTGAGTTAAAAGGCGGAGAGCTTGGGCAGTTTAGCATATCTACCAGTAGCGGAGAGCTTGGGCAGTTTAGCATATCTACCGGTAGTGGAGAGGCCATTAGCATTAGATGTTCAGGCCTTGGCCAACCAGTTTGTTAGATTGGACATTTACGAGCCGAATCGAGTTTTGGCTTGTGTGGTCTCTCAGTCTTACCTATATGATCGTATCAAATAGCGTCAATATAATGACCCCCATTTGCTTGTCCTCAAGGACACGGTTCAGCACGGTGATGCCAAGGAGATCACTATCGAGGATGATGGTGTATTACAAATGCAGTGCAGGGTATGTGTGCCCAATGTAGATGGGTTGCGTGAGTTGATTCTTCAAGAGGCCCACTGTTCGGGGTACTCCATTCATCCGGGTGCCGCTAAGATATATCAGGACTTGAGGCAGTACTATTGGTGGAGGAGAAGGAAGAAAGATATAGTGGAGTATGTAGATCGGTGCCTAAATTATTAGCAGGTGAAGTATGAGCAACAGCGGCCAGGTGGATTGCTTTAGATGCTAGAGATTCCAGAGTGGAAATGGGAGCAGGTTATTATGGATTTTGTTGTTGGGCTCCCACGGACTCAGAGGAAGTTCGATGCAGTATGGGTGATTGTGGATAGGTTGACCAAGTCGGCTCATTTCATTCCAGTGGTGACTACTTATTCTTCAGTGAAGCTGGCTCAGGTCTATATTTGCAAGATTGTCAGACTTCATGGCATGCCGGTATCCATCATCTCTGATCGGGGTATGCAGTTTACATCACCATTCTGGAGGGCCGTACAGCGTGAGTTGGGCACACGGGTTGAGTTGAGTACAGCATTCCACGGTCAGACGAACGGACAGTCCGAGCGCATTATTTAGATATTGGAGGATATGCTTTGTGCATGTGTGATGGAGTTTGGGGGTTCTTGTGATCAGTTCTTGTCGCTTGTGGAGTTTTCCTACAACAACAACTACCAGTCGAGCATTCAGATGTCTCTGTATGAGGCTTTGTATGGGAGGCAGTGTAGGTGTTCGGTGGGTTGGTTTGAGCCAGGTGAGGCTAGGCTACTGGGTACAGACTTGGTTTAGGATGCTTTGGAAAAGTATAAATTGATTCAAGATTGGCTTCGCACAGCCCAATCGAGATAGAAGAGTTATGGATTGGAAGTTTCACGACGTTGCATTCACGGTTGGAGAGCGGGTCTTGCTCTGAGTTTCGCTCATGAAGGGTTTTATGAGGTTTGGGAAGAAGGGAAAGTTGAGCCCTAGGTACATCAGACCTTTTGAGATTCTTGAGATGATTGGAGAGGTGGCCTAAAATCTTTCACTCCACCTAGTCTAGCTGCAGTTCATCCAGTATTCCATGTTTCTATGCTCCGGAAGTAACACGGTGATCCGTCTCATGTGTTGGATTTCATCTCAGTCCAGTTTGACAAGGATTTGTCTTATGTTGAGGAGTCAGTGGCCATTTTGGACAGGTAGGTCCGAAAATTGAGGTCGAAGAACATTACTTCAATAAAGGTTCAGTGGAGGGGTCAACCAATCGAGGAGGCGACTTAGGAGACCGAGCATGATATGCGTAACCGTTACCCTCATCTTTTCACCACTTCAGGTATGTCTCTATACTCGTTCGAGGATGAACATTTGTTTTTAAAGAGGGAGGATGTAACAACCCGGCAGGTCTTCTTGAGTATTTTAGCCCTGATCCCCTATTAATTGCCTCCTCTATGTTATACTGTGGTTATGTGACTTGCCGGGGGTGTTTGGTTTTGGTTTCGGGTGAGTTTTGGAGTGGACCGGGACATATAGTCCCTAAGTTGGAGCTTTAAGTTGAACGTAGTTTGACTTTTGTGTAGACAACTTCGGAATAGAGTTTTGACGGTTCCAATAGCTCCGCATGGTGATTTTAGACATAGAATCGTGTCCTGATGTTGATTTGGAGGTCCATAGGTTGTTTCGCCATGAATTGGCAAAAACAAGAAAGTTGAAGGGTTGGAAGTTTGGAAAGTTTGACCGAGAGTTGACTTTATTGGTATTGGGTTGGATTCTGATTCTGGAAGTTGGAATAGGTCCATCATGTAATTTATGACTTGTGTGCAAAGTTTGAAGTCAATTGGAGTTGTTTTGGTATGAATCGGCATTAATTTTTGGAATTCGGAAGTTCATAGTTTCATAGGCTTGAATTGGGTTACGATTCGTAGAATCTATTTTGTTTGATGTGATTTTTGTCCTCGAGTAGGTCCATTATGTGTTTTGGAACTTGTTTGTATATTCGGACAGGATCTCGGGGGCCCGGGTGTGATTCGGATTGAATCCAAATCAAAATTGGACTTGATCATGTTGCTAAAGCATCACCCTTTCTTGTGTAATCCCACATGCGGAGAGATTGGCCGCAGGTGCGGACTCACGGGTGCGAGTGGTGAAGTGCAGAAGCAGAATGGGCAGCCCAGGTCTGGGCTTGCAGGTGCGAACACCTGGGCACAGGTGCGCCTCCGCAGGCCCAAACTTGCCTTCACGGAAGAGGAATTTTGAGGAGGCATTGGGCAGGACCGTAGGTGCAGTTGCTTTCTCTGCAAAACCGGGCTCGCAGGTGCGAGCCATTGTCCGCAGAAGCGAAACCTCAGAATTTAAGTGGGAACCGCACCTGCGATGGATTTCCGCAGGTGCGGAATCACCGGGCAGAAAAGGCCTAAGTTCAAGGGTTTGATTTCATAATCCATTTTTGGACCTAGAGAGCTCGGATTGTGGCAATATTTTGGGAGAGTTCAAGGAAAACATTGCGGTAAGAAATCCTAACTCGATTTTGGTTACAGTACACGAATCTATTGTTAATTTCATCATTTAATTAGTGATTTGAGTTGGAAATTTGAGGAAAAATTGCAAAAACTTCTCAGGCTAAAATTTGGGGATTTTAAAGGTGATTCGAGGCTGGATATGAGTAATTCATGTATGTTTGGACTCATTATCGAATGGGTGTTCGGATTTTGTAATTTTGGTTGGGTTCCGAGACGCGAGCCCGGGTTGACATTTTGAGTTGACTTTTTATTTCTTTGCAAAGATCATAATTTTAGTGTTCGAAATAGTTTTCTATAGTTTATATTTATGGTATGAAGTTGTTTTGGCTAGATTCGAGCCGTCCAGAGTTGGATAATCGAGGGAATGGCTTACTAGTTGATTGAGTTAGCGTGTTTTGAGGTAAGTGTTTTGCCTAACTTTGTGTGGGGGAATTACCCCTTAGCATTGGTTTTGTTTTGTGATAATTGTGATGTGTGGAAGTCCTGTACGTAAGGTGACGAGTGTCTACACGGGCTAAATGTGGAAATTTACCGATTTTAGGTAGGTAGATTCATTTTATGCTTTAATTGTGTTATCTTATCATGTTATATTCATCATCATTAGTCTATTTCCACATGTTCTACTTGACTTATCTCTTACTTGTTGATTTCTCTACATGTTTAGTCGAAGTTTTTGCTTCCTTTATTCCATATTCATTATTTATCCGTTTAATTCTTTACATGAAGTTGTTATTCTTGGAATATCTTGTTGTTGAAATTGGTATTGAGTTATAAGGGTCGTGATTCACATTGAGGCAAAGTGTTAAGTTTTTAAATACTATTCTCGTTGAGTAATTCACTTCCGGTTTTATTGCTGATACTTTTGTGTATAGTGTGGTTCAGCCATGGGCTACTTGTTGTGAAAATACTATTGTTATTGATTTCTTGTAAGTTGTGATATTGGGCATTTGAGATGCGATTTGTGATACGTTGTGATATTGATACGCATGTGGTGGTATAAGGTTCTGGGGTTGAAACGCATGCGGTGAGATAAGGTGGGGTTGATACTCGTGTTGCTAGTAGAGGAACTACTTGAAGCCACGCGGTGTGATAAGGTGGGCTAAACGCGGGAAGCAATTTCAAAAAAATAATTTTCAGAACTAAATGCAAGGCTCATGCGGTGATATAAGGAAAGATTGTGAATTGATTTGTGATTTGAGACTACGAGGCGGTACCTCAGTAGTGACTCTTGTTGATACTTTATATTTCTTCACTTGTGTTTTGTTGTTTTGTTCCGTGTCATAGCGTCCCTTGTTTTCTTCTGTGATGCCTTATTTGCCTTAGTTCAGTGTAGCTATTCTCGGTGTATTTCTTAATTGCCTCATTTCTATTGTTATCATTGTTTCACTGTTATACACTTGTTCAGTTTCTTATTTATTCCAGTAGGGCCTTGACCTAACCTCGTTACTACTCTACCAAGGTTAGGCTTGGCACTTACTGGGTACCATTGTGGTGTACTCATGCTACGCGTCTGCACATCTTTTTGTGAAGATCCAGGTACCTCTTACCCGTCCAGGCACTAGCGAGAGCTCAGCTTCGGAGACTTCAAGGTATACCTGCTGGTATCTGCAGGCCTCGGAGTCCCCCTCTACCTAGATTATTTTATCTCCATATCCTTTTATAGACACTGATGTATAGAGATATTCAGTACCACTTGATAGAGCTTGCGACTTGTATTCGTCGGGTTTTGAGAAATTATATATGCTGAGTTGAGGAGTTTTCTTTATATTAATTGTTGAGTTTTGAGACTTTAATTATTATTTCCGTTAATATTGCATGTATGTTAGGCTTACATACTCTTAGAGACTAGGTGCCATCACGACATCCTACGGAGGGGATTGGGGTCGTGACAGGTACAATATCCTACCATGGTGTATGGTCCAATCCTATAACAATAAATTACAAGATTCTGCCAAGGGGAACGGCCAGATCCCATAAGAGTGTAATACATATACTACCAAGGCGAACGGCTCGATCCTATAAGAATACTGCTGAGGCGTTCAGCCAAATCCCATAAGAATATGAAACATTGATGGGTCTCTGGCCCCAATCACGAATATACGTGGAATTATAAAATATAATAAATTTTCGGACGAATACGCACAACACCTAAGAAATCCGTAAAATGAAGAATAATCTCCACAACTAACCAAGTATCTTGACAAATATCTAAAACAGCAAGGTTCGATACTCTATACAAATCTAGTCTCAGGCTAAAGATAATAATTAAGGCATGTAAACAGGCAAGAATAACTCAAATAATACAATTAAAGTATGGTGTGAGTCTAAGTCTACCTGGACATAATCAGGAATTCTAGCATACGCACGAATACTCGTCACCTCATACGTATGTAGCTCTCATATTACGTAGCACATAACAAATATAACACCAACGGGATAAACTTCCCCTCACAAGGTTAGACATAAGACATACCATCCAAAGTCCTATAACTAGCTCCAATGCCTCTCCAGCATGTCAAACCAAAGGCAAACGATTCGAAACTAGTCAGAAGAACGTGCAAACCAATCAATATATACTCAAAGAGTCGTAATTTAACATTTAGAAACAATTCCCAACTCCACACAAAAAGTCAATAAAGTCAACCACCGGGACCACACACCCGGATTCTGAAAATTCTCGAAGATAAATATTACTTATAAGACCACAAACTCAAATATATAATTATTCCAAATTCCATTCCCAATTTTGTGGTCAAAACTCAAAAAATATCATTTCTAGGTTTTCTTCCATAATCCCCCAATTTCTACATTTTCATGTTAAAATCCATACAGGTTCATGAAATATAATCAAAAGTGGGTTAGAAATACTTACCCTCAATAGGTGGATGAAATAGCTATCCAAAATTGCATCCAAAATCGACTCCAAAAGAGAAAATAAGATGAAAATGAGCAAATTCCCGATTTGCAAACTTATATTTGCCAAGGCCTTGTTCTACGCGATCGTGGAATCAACCTCGCGAAGGCCAAATTAACCTCGCAATGAGATCCTCCTTCACGAATGCGAGTTTCTCTCGCGATCACGATCCCGACCCTCATCCAGGCATACCTATGCGAACGAGAGCCCAGCTCCGCGAATGCAAAGGCCAATCCTTCAGCCTCAGAAATTCACCTTCCATGATCGCGGAATCTCCCACGTGATCGAGATTAACAGCCATCCAAATTAGGTCAGCCCCACAACACATCGCGTTCGTGATCCTCACCACGCGAACGCGAAGCTCACCCAAATCAAATGTCGTGATCGCGAAGAACAAATTCTTCCAAGCTCCATAAAACACTCCACGATCGCGAGTCCTTCTCCGAGATCGCATTGCACAACCCTGACTGAAGAAACTAACAATCACAAAACAAAGGGAAATGAGCCGAAACCATCCCGAAACACACCCAAGGGCCCCGGGACCCCGTCCAATCGTACCAACAAGACCACCTACTTTATCCTAACTTATCCAAAGTCTTAGAAGGCCACAAATAACATCAAAACCACAAATCATCGATCAAAATCCTTCTCTTATCTTTCAAACCTCGCCGAACGCGTTCGAATCACACTTAGACATTCCGGATCAAGACCAAACTTCACACACAAGTTCCAATCCACTAAATGAACCTATCAACATTTCATATTTTTATGGGATCGGAGTGAATGCCTCAGCAGTATTCTTATGGGATAAGGTCGTTCACCTCGGCAGTATATATAACATACCCTTATGGGATCGGGATGTTTTCCTCGGCAATATATGTAACACACTCTTATGCAATCAGGTCGTTCACCTAGGCAGTATCATGTAATATAATTTTATGGGACTGGGTCGTACGCCACTACAGGATATTGTATCATCACTCTTGTGGGAGCGGGTCGTTCGCCTCGATAGAATCGTGCGTGATATTCAATAAAGAATTTGCGTACCTAGAGTCTTTCTAACTTGAGATATGATATTTTTTTTGGTATTGATCCTCATGTACCCCATACGAGGTAGTATCCGAATTCTTATGACGACTTAGTATTTTCTCTTTTGTTGAGGGTCATGTTATACACATATATTTGCTTCATTGTTTTTACTTACTATACTTCATACATGTCTACTTTCATTGTACTAGATTATTTGATCACTAGTAAGTATCGATGTCAACCCCTCGTTACTACTTCTTCGATGTTAGTCTAGATACTTACTGGGTACGCGTTGATTACGTACTAATACTATACTTTTTCACTAATTGTGCAGGTACTGAGACGGGTATATTTGTGTGATGACATGATAGGTCATCTAGAGTTTAAAACCTTAATTCTGTATTTCGAAGACTCTCATAGCTTCTTTGAGCCTTTCTCGACTTGTGTGCGCAGTCCGGTTGTCTTTCTAGAAGGCTTAAATGTTAAAAATTGATAAAATATGAAATTTTACCTTAAAAATCCATTTGAGTTGACTTCGGTCAACATTTTGAGCAAACAGTCCCGGATTCGTATTTTGACGGTCCTAGTGGGTCCGTGTCGTGATTTGGGACTTGGGCGTATGCCCGAAATTGAATTCAGAAGTCCCTAGCTCGAGTTATCACTTTTTGTCAAAATTTTGAAGTTTAAAGGCTTAATGAGTCTAAAGGTTTGACCAATATTTGACTTTGTTGATACGGGATCCATATTTTGGTTCTGGAACTCAGTATAGGTTCATTACTATATATGTGACTTGTCAGTCAAATTTAGTGAGAAATGGAGTTGGTTTGATGTGATTTGGACGTGTGGTTGTTAAAATAGAAGTTCTAAAGTTTTCTTGAAAATTTCATTTGATTTGGTGTCCGATTCATAATTCTAGGTGTTATTTTGGCAATTTGATCGTGCGAGAAAGTTCGTATGATGTTTTTGGACATGTGTGCATGTTTCGTTTGGAGCCCCGAAGGCTCAAGTGAGTTCCGAATAGGCCACGTGGTGAGTTTGGACTTAGAAAAGTAGTTGGTGTTCTTCAGTTCTGGTGCAGGCCTCAGACCTTGCAATTGCGAGGTCAGGCATTGCATTTGCGATGAGGCAGGCTCACTTTCAGGTTCGCAATTGCAAGCTATTTCCTCGCAATTGCGAAGAATAGCTGGGCACCACAGTTTCACATTTGCGAACGAATTCTTTGCTTTTGCGAAGTGGGCTGGGGAAAGCAGTGTTCGCATTTTCGATCAATATGATCACAATTGCGAGGAGTTCATGTTCTCATTTGCGAACAAACCATTGCAAATGCAATGATTGCAGAGATGGGGGACCTTCGCAATTGCGAGGATTTCTCGCATTTGCGGGCTTCGCAATTGCGAACCTCAGGTCGCAATTGCGACATTTACGCCTGAACTTAAGATGGAAAAAACGGGATTTTAGTTCAATCTCTCAAATTTTCAAACCTAGAAACCTAGAGGCGATTTTTCCAAGAATTATTCTACCCCAATTCATTGGAAAGTGATTGTAACATATATTCTTTCAATCATCCATTACATTTCATAAGTTTTCAACCTAAATCTAGGATTTTCATGGTAGAAATTGGGGGTTTGGGTAGAATTAGGGATTTTTGTAAAATTGGAATTTAGACCTCAAATTGAGGTCTAATTTCGAAACTAATTACATAACCGAGCTCGGGGGTGAACGGGTAATCAGGTTTTGGTCCGAATTTCGGGTTTGGACCAAGCGAGCCCGGGAGTTGACTTTTGTTGACTTTTTCAATAATGACGTAAATTGAATCTTTTGCATTCGTGGGTAGTTCCTAAGGCTTATTTTGAATCGTTTGGTTAATAACTTGCTAGATTTGGTTGGTTCGGAGGCTTGTTTGAAAGGCAAAGTCGTGTTTGAGCTTTGAGTTGATCTTTGGAGCGAGGTAAGTGTCGTGGTTAACCTTGACTTGAGGGATTAGGACTTGTTTGCCTATTTGTTACTTGTTTAAATGTGGAGTACAATGTATATGTGAGGTGACGAGTACTTCGTTGTTGTTGGGTTAAAGCATGCGGGTGGGACTTGTTTCTTGTAAGTTATTGCTTTCTTTGATCATGATATTCATGCTTTGACTAGTTAATTACTAAATTGATCGTTCTTTCTGCAATTTATGGCTATCTGTGATAATTGAGTATTGTTTCCGAAGTTGAGGTTTGTATTGTGGAACCATTGTTGACGTAAGGTTTGTCCTTGTTTATTCTATCTCCCTATTGATATGTTCATTGTTATATGGTAAGGGAGAGTGTAAATGCACGAAGGGTGGTGTCGTGCCGTATTTGAGAGTTAATGCACAAAGGGTAATGTCTTACCGTATTTGAGTGTTACTGCACGAAGGGTGATGTTGTGCCATATTTAAATGCACGAAGGGTGATGTCGTGCCATATATATTGTTTTATGATGAAAGTGAGGATAAAAGCACGAAGGGTGATGTCGTGCCATTGTTATTGTTTTATAGTGAGGTTGAGAGTAAAAGCATGAAGGGTGATGTCGTGCAGTTTTATTCATTATGTTTATTCGTTTTACCGATTGAAGTCTTATTGATTGTTTATTGCTATCATTCCCTGTTGTAGTTACTGTATTTTTGCACCCCTTCGCAGCCCCCTTCTTATAGTACATGTTTAGCCTTATTTGTTGTCATGTTGTACGTATATTGTTATCTGCACAGTTTTATTTACGTGGGTGTCCTGTCATAGCCTCGTCACTACCTCGTAGAGGTTAGGCTCGACACTTACGGATTACATTGGGTCGGTTGTACTCATACTACACTCTGCACTTCTTGTGCAGATTTTGGTACTGGTCCCAGCTGTCCGTGAGGCCTTTCAGCTCGGATTAGCATTTGGAGACTCAAGGTAGATCTGCTGGCGTCCGCAGACCTTGAAGTCCCCTTCCACTTTCCCCCTATTTATGTTCTTTTCATTCGAGACAATTGTACTTATTTCAAACCCTGTTTGTAGAAACTGTACAAGCTCGTGTACTTGTGACTCCAGATCCGGGTTGTACTTAGATATTATTAGTTTTATGTTATTCCGCATTCCGTATTGGTTTCATTTCGGTTTAATTGGTTTTACATATTTGAATTGATTAAAATTGGCTTAAAGATCCTCTAACGTTAGCTTGCCTGGCAGGTGAAACGTTAGACGCCATCACGGTCCCAAAGGTGGGGATTCCGGGTCGTGACAAGTTGGTATCAAAGCACTAGGTTTCCTAGGTCTCCCAAGTCACAAGCAGGCTTAGTAGAGTCTGGAGGATCGGTACGGAGATGGCTTTACTTATCTTCCAAAGGCTGAAGTTTAGGAACAAATTTCACTTCTATTCTACTCTGTCCTGCGATTTTATTCTCTCATTGATAATTGAACTCTTCTACTCTTATTCTCTCGCAGATGGCGAGAACACATACTATATCTTCAGCTGGAAAGCAGCCGTAGCCCCCAGTGGCAGCTCCTACTAGGGGCAGAAGTCGAGGCCAAGATCGCGTTAGAGGCCGAGGCAGAGGCAAAGCTCAGCCTAGAGCTCAAGCAGCAGCACCAGTAGTGGAGCCTCAGGTGGATTTTGATGAGGAGGATCCAGCTCAGACAGCACCTGTTGGACCATCTCAGGTCCCGGAGGGGTTCATCACCACCCCAGTGCTTCAGGATGCTCTAGCCCTTTTGGTGGGCCTTATGGAGAGCGTGGCCCAGGCCGGTACATTTCCTATGGCACTAGCCGTCTCTCAAGCTGTGGGAGGAGCACAGACCCCCGCTACTCACACTCCGAGCAGATGGCTCCCCAGTATCAGACTCCAACAGCCCTGCCTGTTGGGGTAGTTCAGCCTGTTATTGCGGCACAGGCCAACGATGGCCCCGCTATGTCTTCTGAGGGATTACTGAGGTTGGACAAGTTCACAAAGCTCTTCCCAGTTCACTTCAGTGGTGCACCTTATGAGGAGCCACAGGATTATCTTGACTGCTGCCATGAGGTGTTGCGGAACATGGGGATAGTTGAGACCAATGAGGTCGATTTTGCTGTGTTTCAGATGATGGGTTCCGCCAAAAGATGATGGAAGGATTTTGTATCTACCAGACCAGCTGGGTCGCTTGCTCTTACTTGGGACCAGTTCTCTCAGCTATTCTTAGAGAAGATCCTCCCTATCACACTGAGAGAGGATTACTGTAGGGAGTTTGAGCACTCTAGTAGGGCTGTATGACTGTTACTCAGTACGAGACCCATTTTGTGGATCTATCCTGTAATGCTATTCTTTTGCTTCCTACCGAGAGAGAGAGGGTGAGGAGTTTTATTGATGGACTCACTCACCCTATCAAGCTACAGATGGCCAAGGAGACCGCGGGTGAGATTTCCTTTCAGACGGCTGCTAATGTCGCTAGGCAGATCGAGATGGTTCTTACACAGTAGAGAGGGCAGGGGTCTTATAAGAGGCCTCGTCATTCTGGTGGGTTCACTGGTGCCTCGTCTAGAGGTAGGGGTACTTTTGGTAGAGGCTATCCTCCCAGGTCGTTTCATTCAGTGCTCGAGGCATCCAACAGTGCTTCAGGTGGTCGCGGCCCTCATATGTCTCATTCCGACCAGCTAGCCTACAGTGCACCACCAGCTCCTATTATTGCAGCTCCGCTACAGAGTTTTCAGGGTGGTTACTCAGGTCGATAGAGTCAGTTTCAGGGTCATCAGTCACAGCTGCCGAGGCCTTGTTATACTTGTGGTGATCCGAGGCACATTGCTAGATTTTGCCCTCGGGCACTAGGCAGCTAATAGCATCAGGGTTCTCTTGCCATGGTCCCGGCACCGGGTGCTTCACCGGCCGCTCAGCCAGCTAGAGGTAAGGGTCAGGCAGTTAGAGGTAGAGGTCAGGCCATTAGAGGTAGAGGTCAGGCCGCTAGAGGTGGAGGCCAGCCAGCTAGGGCCCGTCCTAGAGATGTAGTTCAGAGTTGTGGGGCCCGGCCTCGATGTTATGCTTTCCCAACCAGGCCTGAGGCTAAGTCATCTGACGCTGTTATCACAGGTATTATTCCAGTTTTCCATAGGGATGCTTCAGTTCTATTTCATCTAGGCTCTACTTATTCCTATGTGTCGTCCTATTTTGCTTTACATTTGGTTGTGCCTCGTGATTCTTTGAGTGTTTCTGTGTATGTGTCCACACCTGTGGGAGATTCTACTGTTGTGAGTCGTGTCTATCGTTCGTGTATGGTTACCATTGGGAGTCTCGAGACTAGCGTAGATCTCTAACTTCTTGATATGGTAGATTTTGATGTCATCTTGGGCATGGATTGGCTGTCACCTTATCATTTTATATTGAATTATCACGCCAAGACGGTAACCTTAGCCTTGCTGGGGTTGCCTCGATTAGAGTGGAGAGGGACTCCTGGCCATTCTACTAGAGGGGTTATCTCTTATGCGAAGGCTCGGCATATGGTCGAGAAAGGGTGTCTAGCTTATTTGGCTTATGTCCGCGATTCTAGTGCAAAGGTTCTTTCCTTGGATTCAGTACCAGTTGTTTGTGAGTTTCTAGAGGTGTTTCCTGCGGATCTATCGGGGATGCCACCTGATAGAGATATTGACTTCTGCATTGATTTGGCTCCGGGCACTCAGCCCATTTCTATTCCGCCATGCCGTATGGCCTCGCCAGAGTTGAAATTATTGAAAGACCAGTTGCAAGATTTGCTTATATGGGCTTCATTAGACCTAGTGTCTCGCCCTGGGGTGCGCCTGTGTTGTTTGTGAAGAAGAAGAAAGATGGATCGATAAGGATGTGCATAGATTACCGGCAGTTAAACAAAGTCACCATCAAGAATAAGTATCCATTGTCGAGGATTGATGACTTATTTGATCAGCTTCAGGGTGCCAAGGTGTTTTCAAAGATTGATTTGAGGTTTGGCTACCATCATTTGAGGATTAGGGCATCCGATGTCCCTAAGACAACTTTTGGACTCGGTATGGGCATTATGAGTTTCTAGTGATGTCATTTGGGCTGACAAATGCCCCAATAGAATATATGGATTTGATGAACCGGGTGTTCAAGCCCTATTTGGATTCCTTGGTGATTGTGTTTATTGATGATACTTGATCTACTCCCGTAGACGAGAGGAGCATGAGCAGCATCTTCAGATTGTACTTCAGACTCTGAGAAACAGCCAGTTATATGCTATGTTTTCAAAGTGCGAGTTTTGGTTAGACTCGGTCGCTTTCTTGGAGCATGTAGTATCGGCAGAGGGCATAAAGGTAGATCCTAAGAAGATTGAGGCAGTTCAGAACTAGCCTAGAGCCACTTCAGCTCTGGAGACCCAGAGTTTCTTGGGTTTGGTGGGATATTACCGTCGGTTCGTGGAGAGGTATTCATCTATAGAAGCCCCATTGACCAGGTTGACCCAGAAGGGTGCCCCGTTCAGATGGTCAGACGAGTGTGAGGCGAGCTTTCAGAAGCTCAAGATTGCTTTGACTACGGTGTCACTGTTGGTGTTTCCCACAGTTTCAAGATCTTACACGGTGTATTGTGATGCATCTCGTATTGGGCTTGGTGTAGTATTGATGCAGGATGGCAGGGTGATTCCATATGCATCGCGGTAATTGAAGGTTCATGAGAAGAATTACCATGTTCATGACTTAGAGTTGGCAGCCATTGTTCATGCGCTGAAGATTTGGAGGCACTATCTTTATGGTGTGTCGTGCGAGGTATTCACGGATCATCAGAGCTTGCAGTTCTTGTTCAAACAAAAGGATTTCAATTTGAGGCAGAGGAGGTGGTTGGAGCAATTGTAGGACTATGATATCACCACCTTGTATCATCCCGGGAAGGCCAATATGGTGGCTGATGCATTGAGTAGAAAAGCAATGAGTATGGGCAGCCTTGAGTACATTCTAGTCGGTGAGAGACCGCTTGCATTAGATGTTCAGGCTTTGGCCAATCAGTTCGTGAGATTGGATGTTTCGGAGACCAGTCGTGTTCTAGCTTGTACAGTCGCTCAGTCTTCCTTGTTTGAGCACATCAGGGAGCGGCAGTATGATGACCCTCATTTGCTTGTCCTTAGGGACACAATACGGCACGGTGGTGCCAAGCAGGTTACTATTGGTAATGATGGAGTTTTGAGGATGCCGGGTCGTGTTTGTGTGCCCAATGTAGATGGACTTCGTGAGTTGATTCTTGAGGAGGCATATAGTTCCCGGTATTCTATTTATCCGGGTGCCACCAAGATGTATCAGGACTTGCGACAGCATTATTGGTGGAGGAGGATGAAGAAGGATATAGTTGCATATGTATCTCGGTATCTAAATTGACAGCAAGTAAGGTACGAGCATCAGAGGCTTGGTGGTTTGCTTCAGAAGTTAGAGATTCCTGAGTGGAAGTGGGAGCGTATCTCTATGGATTTTGTTGTTGGACTCCCACAGACTCAGAAGAAGTTCGATGTAGTCTGGGTTATTGTGGACAGGCTGACCAAGTCAGCGCATTTCATTCATGTGGCAATTACCTATTTATCAGAGCGGTTAGCTGAGATCTACATCCACGAGATCATCCGCCTTCACAGTGTGCCCGTGTCTATCGTTTCTGATCGAGGTACGCAGTTCACCTCGCACTTCTGGAGGGTAGTTCAGCATGAGTTGGGCACACAGGTTGACTTAAGCACAGCATATCATCCTCAGACGGACAGACAGTCCGTGCGCATTATTCAGATATTGGAGGATATGCTTCGCGCTTGTGTTATAGACTTCGGGGATTCTTGGGATCAGTTATTTCCACTTGCGGAGTTTGCCTACAACAACAACTATCAGTCAAGCATTCAGATGGCTCCCTATAAGGCATTATACGGGGGGCGATGCCAATCGCCGGTTGGATGGTTCGAGCCGGGGGAGGCTCGATTTTTGGGTCGGATTTGGTACAGGATGCCTTGGATAAGTTCAATATCATCCAGGATCTACTTCGCACAGCTCAGTCTAGGCAGAAAAGTCATGCCAATCGGAGAGTTCGTGATGTAGCATTCATGGTCGGAGAGAGGGTGTTGCTCCGGGTTTCAACCATGAAGGGTGTGATGAGGTTCGGAAAGAAGGACAAGTTGAGCCTTAGGTCTATCGGACCTTTTGAGATTCTTCAGAGGGTGGATGAGGTAGCTTACAAGCTTGCATTGCCACCTAGTTTGTTAGCAGTCCATCCGGTGTTCCATGTTTCCATCCTCCGGAAGTATCACAGTGATATGTCCCATGTGTTAGATTTCAGTTCAGTCCAGGTGGACAAGGATTTGACATATGAGGAGGAGCTGTGGCTATTTTAGCCCACAGGTTCGTCAGTTGAGGTCGAAGAGTTATCCTTCAGTTTGAGTGTAGTGGAGAGGTCAGCCCGTCGAGGCATCTACTTGGAAGTCCGAGTCGGACATGCGGAGTAGATATCCACACCTTTTCACCAGTCCATGTACTTTTCTATATCTGTTCGAGGACGAACGGTTGTTTTAGAGGTGGAGAATGTGATGACCCGATAGATCATCTAGAGTTTAAAATCTTAATATATAAAATAAAACCTTAAATTCCATGCCCAATCAAACTAAGACACATAAAATAAAATGGAGGAAGTACCTTTCATGACAATAATAGTCAACAATAATATTCCTAACACATACCAACTAAAAAAATAATAGAAAAATGCATGAAATAGTGTATATATATGTGCGTGTGTGTGTGTGCGCGCGCGCGCGTACTAAATAGTGAATATATAGACGACCCTTAAACTTATGAAAACAATTTTATTCAGATATGTTCAACTCTTGCCATAACTTATTCGCCGTCGAACCTCTGCTCAAAAGAGAAAAGGCGTAAACAAGAGCAAGAGCTTGCAAAACGAAAAACGGTAAAAATACAAATACAAACTACTCAAGGGAGTTATCAAGATCCCCTTCTGTAATGACCCGACCGGTCATTTTGATATTTAGCGTTCCGTTCGATGGTTTGATCTTTTGAGTGGCTTCATAATATGTATTGTAACTTGTGTGCATGGTCGGTTTTGGTTTTCGAGGAAGAATGGTTCTCATTTTAGAAGCTTTAAGTTGGGAAAGTTGACCAAGTTTAACTTTTACGTATTTGAACTCGCAACGGTATTTTGATGTCTCCAATAGGTTCATAATGTAATTTTAGACATGGTCGTTTGCCCCAAATTTAATTCGAACGTCCCTATGCTGATTTGACTTATTTTGCCAAAAGTTGGCAATTTGAAGGTTTAGAAATTCCTACGGTTTGACCATAGGGTGACTTTCTTGCTATTGGGTTCATATTTTGGTTCCTAGACTTGGAATAGGTCCATTTTGTAATTTGTGACTTGTCTGTAAAATTTGGTGTCATTCCGAGTTGGTTTGATAGGAATCGAACGCGTGGTTATGTTTTTAGAAGTTATTGAGTTTCATTGCAAACTTCACATGTTTTGGTGTCCAATTCATGGTTCCGGATATTATCTTGGTATTTTGATCGCACGAGCGAGTTCAAATGGTGTTTAGGTACTTGTGTGGATGTTTGGTATGGAGCCCCGATGGTTCGGCTGAGTTTCGGACGTATTTCAGAGTATATTAGGCTATTTCAGTTTTGTTGGTGTGTTGTTGGAGCCCCAAATCTCGCAAATGCGAGATACAGTTCGCATTTTTGATGGGAATTGCATTTGCGAGGTTCACCGAAAACTGAGTAGGTCACACTTGAGAGCATTTTGTTCGCTTTTGCGATGGGGAGACTAGGCTACCTTGATCGCATTTGCAATCTCAGGATCCTTTTTGCGAAGGGCCTGACTTTGCAATTTGCTAAGTTAGGGTCGCATTTGCGACTTTTTCTATGATTTTTAGGTGCCACATTTGCGATGTAATGTCCGCGTTTTCAAGGGTTTACAATGGCGAACCCCAGGTTGCATTCCGACTTCTACACCTGAACAAAAGAGCTAGAAAACAGGACTTAGCTTCATTTTATCATATTTTGGAATCCTAGACTTGGTAGGAGGCAATTTTCAGGAGGAATTTTCATATACAACTATTGGGTAAGTGATTTTGATCAAATTTCAATTATATTACATGATTATTTATGAGATTTAACATCTAAATCATGAGATTTGAAGGGAAATTTTGAGGATTTTTGTCTATGTTATGAAAAATAAAAATTTGAGATTAGAGATTCAAATTGGACTCGAATTTGAAAACAAAATACATATATGGAATCATGGGATTATGGGTAGTCGAGATCTACTCTTGGATTTGACTTTTGACCGGGTGGCCCGAGGGTTGACTTTTGTTGACTTTTGTGAAATTTTGTAAAGATCTTAACTTTATTTATGCATAATTTAATGTTATTAAGTCAATTTTAGTTAGATTTGAGCCGCGCGGAGGCAAATTTTAGAGGAAAGTCATTATTAGAGTATTGATTGAGGGCTTTTGAGGTAAGTATCTTGCCTAACTTTGTGTAGGGGAACTACCCCGTAGGATGTCTTAATTGCACTATTTGAATAATTTGGAAGGTGCGTACATGAGGTGACGAGTGCGTACACAGGCTTATATATAGAAATCGACCGGTTTAGACTCTTAGGTTTCATATATGAATTTAATTGAAATTATCATATCATGTTATATCGTTCAATGTCGAGCTTACTTTATATGCTTTAATTGAAGTTGTATTACATGTTCTATATTTCATTGTTGAGCTTATTTTTATATGCATTCGATGGAAGTTGTTAGTATATGGAATAGCTTTCATTGTTGGGTTTATTCTCATGTTTCATCGTGTTATTGTTTAGACTCTTGGATATCTTGCTGTTGAGTCGTGCGTTATGCATTATTTTGGTATTGGTATTGTTGTTCTGTCAATGTTGTGGCATATGGGAACATGCGGTGCGAGTTGATGTGTTGTGTTGTTGTGATTTTGGCACATGCAGACTTGTGAGCGGATTGTCGAGGTGTTTGTACGAGGTTTCTGTCGTGCTATTGTTATTTTTTATATTACACATGCGGCGAAACAGGGCGGGCTATATATAT